>NC_068988.1:68223464-68226686 GCF_001194135.2 Octopus bimaculoides | reverse complement strand
ATATATATATGCGTATGTACATGATGAACATTTAGAGAGTGAGAACGAAAGACTACAAGATGTCGAAGACGTTAACTTCCGTTCTTCTTAGGTTAACAGTAACCATTTTGTAAAGTTCACTTAGGAAAGTGTATGAACATTTGATTCAATGGTATTTTATGAAGCCATTGTTTTCGTTCCTCTCTCAAAAAGGAAACTACACGATAGTTAGAACCCATATTGCCATACGTTACAAGAACTTATAATAAATTATATTAAGAAACATTTATATGAATTCCGGTTTTAAGATAATGTAATATTCATATTTCTCTATATGCAAGTATCATTCGAAAAGTATGATGGAAAAGTATTGACTTGCACGGCGTATCCGTCTTGAAATACATTAGAAATATATTTGAAGAACAACACATAGTTATACTGAAGACCATAATGGCTCCCTGAGGTCTCCCAAAAATTCAGTTTAAAGATCTGATATTGGGACATTCCATTCAGCACCATTAATAGTTCAGCAATGATTTAAAGAGAGAAGATTTATATTATGAAATAATTTGTAAAAATCAACAATCAAATTTTCACCGTATTACTTTCGACCACAACAGAAAATAAAATCACTTTTCAAACTGTACTCATGTAATTGATTTCTTAAGCTTAGAAAATGTTTAAAATTTGGGAGAAGAGAAGTATATCATAGATCGAATCAAAGCTAGCAATTGATAAATACATTCTTCTTAACAACCTAGGGAAGGCAACAATCAAAGTTGCCCTGGCGGCATTCGTACTCAAAATTTAAAGTGACATACCTAAATAACACAAGGATTGCTTCCATATAAACCCCCACACATTTTTCTGTCTATATTTTACCTCATCTGTCCCAATGGCGGAAGATAAAAGAAATCATCTTTCAGCGTTTTATCATGCAAAATCAATGACATGCTAATTTAGTTATCAGATATATTATCCAGAGGTTCTGTTAAGACACATATGTGCATATCCTGAGATTAAAATGTCAAGAATGATTTTAAAGATTTTTACAAAACACAGAGTGTTACTTTTCTGTCGATCGACATTATCCTTCTAGCCCTTAACGTGTGTTGTGATGAATGCACTAATTTTCACAGGAACATTTTTTATCATTGCGCTTGTAATCTCATTGTCTATTTGATTAGGTTCTGAAATTTCTGCATTTTCTGAGTTTCCTTAATATCCACTGCACTATCATGTGGTATTAAAAACTATTTTATCTTGCACTGTTTTCTGTCATCTACTACCTCTCCGGTCTGTTTATTTCAATTACGTTTTAATTGTTGATTACATTTTGTGAAAAGGTTTAGATCAACAATGTAAAAGTGGTAACTGCTCTGTGTATCGTATAATTTGTACCCGTGTTTTGAATCATCCAACAGCTTATTTAGATGAATAGGGCTACGTAAAATACTAGTGGTGACAGAGAATCACCTTTAAAATTCTGTAGGTCATGTTGATGTCACAAGCATTCATAGTATCTGTCTCTGAATTCAGTATAGGTATTGTCTTTTAATGTTTCATACCATTCGACAGAAAATTACTAATAACTGGATGAACGTTATATATTTCCCAGCGTTTTTCAATACAACTATGTTAAACGCTGTCAAGCGCTTTTTATAAGGAATCCTTGCAGTTGGTAAGTTTTTGCACCGTTTGAATTTATTGATTAAAGCTGGTCTTTACAACCATACGAGTCACGTTTGCAATGCTTTTGTTTACTGGGGAATATCATATTAAGCATCAGAAATATATATGTATATTCAGAGACGATGGATGTTACTATGTTATGAATTACTGTAACACACGTATTTGGTCGATAGTCTGTGGGGCTAATAGTTTCCTTATTCCAGTATTTTGCTCTGTTTATCAATCAAGGAGCAGTATATGGGCGGTGGGGTGTCATGCATGTTGCTATTGTAGAGGTGATTCAGTCTTCCATGATATTCAATCAAAGCATTCAACCAAAAGATAGGGATTTTTTATCTTTCCCATGTGATTTCCGTTTCCTAGATTTTCTCACTGCAGTCCTGAAATCCTCCATATTTGTTCAATAATATCTTCAAAGTTTCTGACATGTCGATGAATCCAGGGAGCATTATGGTTGTGCTTTTTAGGTCGCAGCAAGAACGACATCTAAAACTGTTGTACTTCCAACTCAGTAGGTGTAGTCTTAATATTCATATTAACTTCTGTAGTTTTCCTATAAAAACTTTCTGGATTGTTATTCTTGAAAAAGTTTGATCATTTTCAAGCCTCCTTACGCATTCTGCTTTGGTTTGAACAATTTGCTTGATGTCTTCAATTGCATTATCGATTTCGCCCGTTCTTTTTATATTATATTTTCTTTCCAGCTTTTTAACTTTTGCTATCTTAATATATTTTGGTTTCTGATGTTCTTGTGTATGTCAATATTAAATTCTAGTACGCTAATTTTATTTCTAATTCTCTCTTTCCATATTGGTTTCCTCTTTAAATGTTGGATCTGTCTCTTTATTCGAATACTAGACAGTGCAGCTGGTAGTGAAGCAGCAACATAAAGTACATTATTCACTGAGATCTACTTCATATTCACTGGAGATGGATTTTGTAATTTCTCTTACTCTACCTAAATTTTACCAGTTTGTTTTGACTTGTGAATCTTAGGAACTTCATTGTCATCTTCGACTTCGGTCTCTTTGACATTCACGAACTGTGATAGAATTTCTGATGCTATACTCTTATCATCAACATATGGGTTTCCACCCTTACTTTCTCTCTCATCTGGGGTAATTTCATCGAGTACTTCCCTTTGGGTATTCGTTGTACTAAGTTTTACTTCCACAATAAAGGGATGTTTTGTATTATTATTTGTATCCCTATTTGTATGACAATCGGCCTGAACGTATAATTGAATCAGTTCGATACCCAGGTAAGTAAACATTCTTTTCATCATAATGTTTCTTCTTCTTCTTCTTCTTCTTCTTCTTCTTCTTCTTCTTCTTATTATTATTATTATTATTATTATTATTATTATTATTATTATTATTATTATTATTACTAAGGCTGCGAACTGGCAGAATCTGTAGCGCGCTGGAGGAATTGCTTAGCGGCATTTCGCCCATTGTTTCGTTCTGAATTCAACTTCCGCCGAGGTCGACTTTGGCTTTCATCTTTTCGGGTTCGATTAAATAAGTACCAGTTGTTTACTGGGTCGATCTA
>NC_068988.1:68217914-68223434 GCF_001194135.2 Octopus bimaculoides | reverse complement strand
CCCCCCCCCCCAGTTTTTGTGCCTATAGTAGAACGAACGATTAGTATAATTTTATTATTATTATTAGTATTATTATTGTCTCTGCACAGCTTCTAACTCTGCAGAGGTACTATGGTGTCAGCTGTACACTACCAGTGAACAAAGGTAACACCCCTCATTTTTTTAGCACTATCCGGAGTATTCGAGTGTTTCCAAGCAGTGCTGTTTTCTCCAAGTGCTCCATCCTTACTGCAGCCCTATTTATTCCATGTACTTCTCAAGAGTTTTATTCACTGTTCTCAGGGCTCCGATAATTATTGGCACTACTACCACCTATTTCATCGACCACAACTGCTTAACCTCCCAAGTGGTGGTGGTGGTGGTGGTGGTGGTGGTGGTTGTCGTCGTCGTCGTCGTCGTCGTCGTCGTCGTCGTCGTCGTCGTAGTAGTAGTAGTAGTAGTAGTAGTGAAACTAGTAGAACCGTTAGCATGCCGTACCAAATGCTTGGTGACATTTCGTCCTCCATTACGTTCTGAGAGCGAATTTCGCCAAGGTTGACTTTGCCTTTCGTCCGTACAGGGAAGAGGTAAGCGGATTGCATCGACCCCACTGCTCGGCTGGTACCTATTTTATCAATCACGAAAGGATGAAAGTCAAAATCAATCACCGTGACATTTGCCGAAATGCCACTAAAACATTTGTCTGGTGTCCTAACTGTTCTGCCTGGTCACAACCTTTTATCAGCATCTTATTATGAAACCTGTCGATCATGTGACACGAAATTTTACGTATAGGCTTCACTTCACCTCTGGATAAAAGTCAAGTACTACTATGCAGGAAACGAAACAAAGAAATATGGTTGTCTGTAGTCAAAAACCCACTACATATATCAACTAAGTACTTTAGTCTGGGGTAGGATATACCTGAAAGTAAAAATGGACAGACGCTGTGCTAAGACTTTGATCAACGCTCTACTCAATTAGATTGCAACTACTGCTAAGCAACATTAACCAGACAGGAATATAATATATCGATTGAAAAAAAATCTCAGAACACTTAAATCTATTTTGGAAAATGGTATAACGTTTTCTCTCTTAATCATCTCGTCCAAGTAGCTTCATACTTTTCACACTCAATAAAATTAAAGTATCAACAAGAGAAAGATGTGGTCGCTAAATCCGAAATAGTAGCAAATTTTACTTCCGTTCTGAAACTTTGAATGACATTAGACAGTGTAGTCTTTTACAGACACAGATGAATATGTATGTGTACGAATGAATCATTTTATGTATGTGTCTATGTATATATGTGTGGTGTGAATGCATATGCGTGTGTGTGCGTATATGTGTTTATGCAAAGTATTATATAAAACAATTGCACATTAAACTGAAGAATTACTCAATACTTTTAAATAGATTACATGTTTATTAGACTGTTACAAGAATTGGGCTGATAGTGACTTCAAAGTTTCACCCTGCTAGCCACTGTCAGACATCACTGCAATTGGGATCATTTCAGCATTTATTATCTTTGGAAATTTCTTTCTAAGGTATGTGGAGTAAGTGGAGGAAAGTGAAATGATAATCAGGCTTGGTGTTCGTATAAGTTGGGTGAAAATATATAAAAAGTAAGATAACAGAGGACAGGAGAAAATTATGTTTTGAAGTTGACAGTTGATAGAAATTTATTTTTGGAAAATTTTGTCTTGTTCGAAGGGGGTCTTTCTATTATTGCTTAGAGTTCAGCTAAGCGTGAAAATAACATTCTAAACAGATGCGTTTAGCTTAGGAATGTCAGATGCATGTCATGAGATTCATTGCAAGAAAGTTGTGCCTCAGGATTCACAAAAGTATTTTTGTAGTTGAATTAGTCACCCGGGAAATGCTCAACAGATGTTCTCTTGCAGGAGTTGGTATTTGATTTCCATTCGGTAAAATAAACTGTGTGTTTTAAAAGTGTAAGAATTGAAATTCAAGACTGATATGAATATTTAATAGTATTTTCTAGTCTATTCTCTGTATGGATACTTGCATATATATTATTTTTGAAAGATGTATTTTGGTTAAATTATAAAGTTACAGATATCGAGTGCCTTGTATGCTTGTGGCTCCTGAGCATATATTTGCGTTTGTAGGCCAAAGTGTGTTGATCTGCATTTACACATGATTTGCTGGATTGTTTACATGTTAAACTATTTAGGGAGACACATTTACGGTATGTAATTTTTTTTCACATGCATTTTTGTATAAGATATTAGTATAAGAAACTACATTATCATATGTGGGGAATTCGACAGGAATATTTCTGAAGATTTTATGGTACGAAGAAATAAAACTCCTAGGGTAGATATTATCGACTAACATCCTTGACGGCTGTGCCTCGGCATAAGGAAACCCAATGAGTGAAACCAATTAACGGATAAAAGAATGCGTAAAATATATACATGGAGATTAAAAATTCCAGTGTTTTTCCCCCAATTGAATAAGGGTTTAATAAGATTCACTATAGAAAATCTTACAATCTATTCTTTGTTAACAGAAACATTTAATTTTCCTGCTATCACAAACCAAATTCTAACTATGAAAACTGAAACGGACAAAAAGAAGTAAACATTTTCAATATCCGATAAAGGGTTCGCTTTCATCTTATTGCAACTTCTGGTGAAAATGTCTGTGCCCAATATCCTCAACATAAAAAATAAATATATATTACATCCAGAATTTTCACAATTTCCCCTTAAACGCACTCACTTGGACATTTCTGGCTTAAATATGCAAAAAGCAAGAAATGGGATCTGATAACGCAGCTTCATTTTCTCGATGAAAGAATAGAGGAAAACAAAAAACCCGTTCTGATTCTTTTATAATGAAATTTTGTTTTTTAATCTTCATTCTGTTTTGATACGCATAAATTCTTTGGTTTATTAATCGAAAAGAATAAGTGGCTGTAGAATGATGTTGATAATGTCAAAAAGTTCATTTTTCGAGCCTCTAAACAGTTATCGGAGGTCAATGACATTCAAATCATCTCAGAATTAGGAAAATAAATCTAATAATGTTACTAACAGTAACCACTGTAGATGTTTCCTCCTGTCTTTAAGTAGAGATTAGATCTTTACACGACGTTTTGTTTAAAGCCTAACGATGGAATACCCAAGGATGGACAATGCACACGACAATTATAGATTTTGCATCCTTTAACTATATTCTTGAATGTCTATATTGTCTTCGCCCAAGAAAAGAAAAAAAACGATCGAATATTCCGGAAACCACACCTTGCCGATTAGCTTTTCGTTGAGTAGTAGAGTAACATTTACGAGTATCGAAATGTAATATATATAGATAAAATAACCGAGACTTTGGATGCGTTTAATGACAACTTATAATTTCACACAACACTAACGAAGAAGAAGAAGAAGAAGAAGAAGAAGAAGAAGAAGAAGAAGAAGAAGAAGAAGAAGAAGAAGAAGAAGAAGAAGAAGGAGAAGAAGAAGAAGAAGAAGAAGAAGAAGGAGAAGAAGAAGAAGAAGAAGAAGAAGAAGAAGAAGAAGAAGAAGAAGAAACATTATGATGAAAAGAATGTTTACTCACCTGTTTATCGAACTGAGATGTGTGTGTGTGTGTGTGCGTATGTGTGTATATACACATACATACATACACACATATGCACACGTGTATATGTAAATTTGATGGTGATATATTGAACAGAACAAGGTCAAATACACCCATTATTATTGATTGTTAAACATTATGACGCAAATCAACAGACTAAACATTTCAGTCAGGTAGCAAATAATGCATCGATAAAGGAATGTTCACCGTTATTCAGTGTGCAAGAAATCAGAGACTATTCAATACAATATGGAAGTATAGACATAACATAATACAATCATGGTTTCAAGGCCAATAGATTTTGATGGGAGAGGGAATAGGCTGGTACTTATTTCATCGACCTCAAAATGGTGAATGGTTAAGTTGACCACGGCAAAATTTGAACCAATAATGTAAAGACCGACGAATTGCCGTTAAGCACTGTGCCCAACGTACTGACGTTTGATCCAGCTTGCCGCCTTATAGTCTCATTCGGAGATGAATCAGACGAATGGATTTTAATATATATATATATATATACCTAAAAATGTTCCATTCAGAAATTTTATTCTGTCCTGATCTTATACAATTAAGGCAGATAAATATTGATATGCTGTTATTTTAAGGTTCTTACATAATATATGCTGAAAGGACTTTAATTTAACAAGATATGAATATTTACATATTTTAATTATGAATATTTACTTATTTTGATTATGTAAGCAGCTTCTGATATTGTGACATTTGCATTTGAAGCTGCTTATATAATTAAATTACTGAATAACCTGATATTTCGGCACATACTCAATAAAATCAGTAGATATCCCATTATATTATATTACATACAGTCTTCTAATTTACATAGTAATTATGATAATCTAACATTTAAGAGTGGGATTTACTAACAGGTTTTAACGAAAAAAAAAAGAGTACTACCTTCATCGAATCATTCAATTATAATTCCAATATAATTTGCTCGACGGGATAACTGTTTTAGAGAACCCGGAGAGTAACTAATTAAACGAGCGAAAGTAGGCACTCTTGAAAAATTCGAAAATCTTCATTAACTGGAAATACAGTGATGTATAAATAAAATAAATTTTAAGTAATTTCTAATTCATAAATATTCAAATACATTCAAATACATATTAATGTATGTATGCATGTATATATATATATATATATATATATATATATATATATATTTGTTTTGCAAGATTTTTGATGTGAAATCATGTGTTGAAACAGATGTATTTGCGGGTGGTCATATTGCCAGTTTAGCCAATGAAAACACACCCATAGGATTAATACAACAATATATATATGTGTGTATGTATGTATGTATATGTATTTATGTAGATATATGTGTGTGTGTGTGTGTATATACGTGAGTATGTCTATATATATATATATATATATATATATATATGTGTGTGTATATATATATATATATATTCGTGTGGCAGTGTCATATGCATTAGTTAGGTCAAGCCATACCACGTTCAGATTTCTCTTGTTCTGTTTGTCAACGTGGATTGCTTTTTAAATCAAAAATTAGTGTTCAACGCATCCAGGGATCTCGGAGATTCCGACCTTTTGAATATATTCACTAACATACACGTTACTCTGTAATTATGCCACTGCTTCCCTCGAGAGAATTCCCATAAGGATCTTGCCTTCCACATTAAATCAGGATATCGGCCAAATATATGTTTTTAAGGTAAACCTAGATCTCTTCCTGTCGAGAGCTCAAATGAACCAACCTCACGACAAGAGGCGAAAATGAGGGCAACGATATCAAACTCGCTCCTTCACCAAATGCCACATATCAAAAGAGGCCCTGAATAATAATACTACAACAAAACGGCGGTGCCCCAGCATTACTACATCTTTGAGCTGTATACGATTTTTAAATAAATTGTATATATATATATATATACATATATATAT
>NC_068988.1:68215093-68217334 GCF_001194135.2 Octopus bimaculoides | reverse complement strand
ATATACTTTGAATAAATATATCCAGTGAAGTATTGATTCTGCTCGAGGTGTACGGACATACTCTTCGTGTCACTGCAATGAACCAATGATCTGGCCATTAGGAAGATATAAATTGATGATATGAAAGGAATTAGCTGTACGAAAATCAATATTAGATATTTAATGCTTTCCTAGATCTAGACATACAAATTAATTCCTAGTTAACTGATTGTATAAGTTATTAATTCGTAGCAAAGTAAGGATTGACTAATCGATTTATGATACTGAAATAATAATATAAAATTTTTGTTTTAACTGATCTCTGTTTTACTTTGGTGCTGATACACGTTTTGACAGGTTATTGAAAATTAATAGTTTAGCTTCACCCTTTCACACACTTCACAGTATATATTGGAAATGACTTCAAATAACTTGCAATAAATAACTATAAAAAAAAACATACTTATATTTCATATGCGTGGGTATGAGGCAGAGCGGGTGTTCTATCACATGAATAGTGTGAGCAAATGGCAAATTTGTTACAAGTAAACAACCATTTTGAATATAATTATAACAATGTTTCACTGTTGCTAATGTTTGACACAACTCTAAGGTTCATCAGTATTTCACCATGTAAAAGTAAAACAATAAAATGGATTAAAAACTAAGTATAATATCAAACTGAATAGAAAACTGGAGTTTACCTCACATGAATGAGAACGGGCAGGGCCTGTGGACGTCATCATGCATATTTACATAGACATGGATGGAAACTAGGTGTTTCACATAAAGTATTTCACCAATCTTTTCAAATAACTATCATATACGAATGAGGATTTCTTTTAAACATGGATGAAGTCTTTCTGTAATACTTACTACTATATTAATCTTGACGTGCCTGTACCGTATATCTCTTGTGTGATACCTGACAAGTAATACAGACTTATATGAAGATAGCATTTTATATTGAAGATAGATATTGGCATTGAAATGTTGGCATATGCAAGATCTTAATGGAAACTGAAATACTTTTCTATTTGAAATGTTTTATTGGCATGTGAAATATTTTATTAGATATCATTCAACTGCAGGACAGCAATGATTTCACTTAATTTATGATAGCCGAGTACCTACAATAATTAATCGACATCAGATTATTTTCCAGAACTATACTATTATTCCTATCATTAAACTGATACCATCACTAAAATATATATTAAGTTCCTAACTATGAAATCTGAAAAACTATTGTGATGTGATATAAATATATTGTATAAACCTGGATCAAATTTAAGTTGTAAAATCAAATGAATACTAGCTACAACCATCTCGTCTACGTGTAAAATGAGAACTACATCATGCAATATAACTTTCGAATACCAAAACAGGCTGAAGCTTAAAGAAATATGTGCGTTATGTCCTTTTACCACATAATACAGAGAAGAATGTGGTTTATTTATTCACAAAAATGTTTTTATAAATTTTCATGATTAGAGAAAGCAATGAGGTAATAAATTGGCGATAAGAAATTACTACTTACCACGCTGGAGAAACGGTGTTTTATATTTGATTTGACGTGTGTATGGGTGTGTGTGTGTGTGTGTGTGTGTAACAAAGGTCACGGCAGTGTTTCAGTTTTTGTTCAATGCTGAGTCAAGAGAACGAGATTGAAATACAGTATCTTAAATTGGAACTTTTACAAAAAAAACATTGTTCTTAGGTACTTTACGAAGCTCACTTATTTACAAGGACTTGCAGGAGGAGGGGCAAAACAGTCCCTTTGACCAACACGTTCCGAGTCCCTGAAATCAACCTTGGAAACTAATCGCTGCAACTAAGCTTTACAGAATTCAGTGAGAGGTCACGGAAGGTTTCGGATCCATAATGCCTTAAAGTTATGAATACAAACAATTCAAAGAAATACTGCAAAATGCAGTAGTTGTATCTTATGTATGTATATGTATATACACACATATGTGTGTGTGTGTGTGTGTGTGTATGGATGCATCTACTGAAGTGTATGTGTGTTTGTATATATATATATATATATATATGTGTGTGTGTGTGTGTGTGTGTGTAGCAATAAGAAAATGGAAGGGAATATGTGGTACTAATCAACTTGCTGACATTGTAATATGTCAATTAACCTGTTTATTTTTCAACCCTTCCGGCAATATATTGTTAAGATATTAACCATTAATGGGTTGGATTCACAACCCCTAACTTTCTTGGATTATATATATATATATATATGTGTGTGTG
>NC_068988.1:68213254-68215083 GCF_001194135.2 Octopus bimaculoides | reverse complement strand
TGTGTGTGTGTGTGTGTGTGTGTGTGTGTGTGTGTGTGTGTGTGTGTGTGTGTACAGGCACATAATTCTATCATTATCTTACATATACATACGTATATTCATACAGCCTATATTAACATGTCATTTATGTTCGAAAAAAGTTGGTACATCTAAATATTCTCTAGATAGGAACGCTGATTCTGAAGTCCTCGACGCCATCATAAACACACAAACAGTTCCACAGCCATGAAATCACAAACGTACATACATAGACAAACCTGGTGCGTCGATAATGGAGTTAGGCATCAATATATTTTGAAAGAGACGACTTTGTTTATTGAATGATACAGTTATGAAGACTCACTAACATGCTGTCAAGTTTTTGTGTGAAGGGTACTATGATCTTCGCACATCTATAGCAGTCGTATTCTCGGTGCGTGTGTGTGTGTGGATGTTGTTTGTGTGTGCATTCACTATGGGAACAACTCTGTAATTTATAATATAATCAATCTAAATTTTCGTTATTAGCCAAATTATGTATGCCAGTAAATTGTAAATAATAACGTAAAAGAACATGTGAGTGTTCACTCTGTTATTCATATTTGCATTTGCGACTCGCATTCTCATTGAGCTGTTATTCACATTACAAAAAAGGCAATATATTGCATTATCTCTTGCATAAATAACTTCTAGAAACCTCTCGTGTTTCTATTTCAAATATTATTACTCGTTTTAAAAGCCTTCTCTTCAACACTGCGCTAATACAAATTGCCACACATTCTTGCGCAATATTTTAATGCTGTTGTATTGACTATCCGTAAGATCGTATTGATTTATTCTGATGGAAAAGGACGTGGGAGATAGAGTAGAGATATAGGGAATTATAGTGGGACAGAAACAGAAGGGATGATAGCGATAGAGCATTCTTTGCTGCAAAATCTATCGGCGACAAATAGAATTTTATCATAACCAACAGTTCAGACTGCCGTGGGTGCCAGATCAATTCCTTCAATGTTAACCGTTCATCGATGATATAAGAATACAAACACAAGACATTGTACTAGAAGACCATAAGTAGAGTAATGATTACTGCCCAAAACATTTTCACGAACTGATGTTCAGTTTCACATTACCGTTGGATGGACGAACGGTCACATGAAACTCTGAGTAACCGTGTGTGAAGATATATTCACCATTAATGAAACGTAAATATATATAAATGAGTGAGAGATGGAAATCAAAATTCGATCTGTAGTACGCGAGAAGATTTTAGTCCTGCTTGGAACCAAAACCCTCTTGCATACGTGTGGCAACGCTGGAGACATTTCGCAGCTGGGTATATGTATATGTATGTGTATATATTTATGTCTGTGAGTATAAATAATACATATATGCATATATGTATATATGCCACACATCACTTGAGATGTGTGGCTGCGCGCATACATGTGTATATACATACACGCACGCATTAGCGTGAGTACGGGGAGATATACATAGCACGCGTGCGTGTGTGTGTGTGTGGGGATGTGCGCAGGCAAGCTAGCATCTTGACCGGCCAGTGGCTATCCAACCGTAGCTAAGCGTAGGCAGTTTAAAACAATAGTTGCCCAATTGGAATGAGGGAAGTTAACGGTAGTAATTAACCCTCCCTCATTAGCAGCAGAATGGTAGATCCGTTGGAAGAAGCAGCAGGAGATCCTACACCGCAAAGTTTGAAAGTTTGGCATATTGTTGTTGTTGTTGTTGTTGTTGTTATTATTGTTGTTGTTGTTGTCACCATCATCGTCATCATCGCTGTTATTGCTACTAGAACATTAATAACTTGTATAAAATGAACTTCTACATAG
>NC_068988.1:68205100-68212686 GCF_001194135.2 Octopus bimaculoides | reverse complement strand
CGGTTCGGGCATGTAACCCCATTTCAAAATGTCATCCGATAATCACTCCGGCAAGAAATATTCGGATAGAATGGCGCTTGCTAAAACTAGACCGAAACAGCTGTAAGATTAAACTTCTGTTTATCCTCTAATTCCTTATGTACTTTGTACTTCTATATGTAAACCGGGTTGGCAAAATAACATAATCTGCCATAGACACCTGCGCTTTGGTTCTTTCTTTCTTTTTCTTTCTCCTTTTTTGTCACTTTTGCTATGAATTAAATTAATGAACTCAACGGGATACATTGTCTGCAAGTAGTTGGGTTCAGCATATTATCCTCCATGTTCTAATTGTTATATATATATATATATATACATATATACATATATATATATATATACATATATATATATATACTCTCTTTTACTCTCTTTTACTTGTTTCAGTTATTTGACTGCAGCCATGCTGGAGCACCGGCTTTAGTCGAGCAAATCGACCCCAGGACTTTTTCTTTGGATGCCTAGTACTTATTCTATCGGTCTCTTTTGCCGAACCGCTAAGTTACGGGGACAAACACAGACACACAAGCATACACACACACACACACACACACACATATATATATATATATATATATATATATATATACGACGGGCTTCTTTCAGTTTCCGTCTACCAAATCCACTCACAAGGCTTTGGTCGGCCCGAGGCTATAGTAGAAGACACTTGCCCAAGGTGCCACGCAGTAGGATTGAACCTGGAACCATGTGGTTGGTGGGCAAGCTACCTACCACACAGCCATGCACTGATTAGAAAGACGAGTCCTGGCGTAACAGCTAGAGGAATGTTAAGATTTGAAATCTATTTTTGTCTTATCTTCAATTTCTCTGCTTTCTTCTGCAAGAAATTCACTGAGGTCAGACTTGAAGTAGGACGACCTTATGAAGTTAATAGGGGTGTATCCTGGCCATTCTATCGATGACATGAGGGTCTAAGGGAACTACACACATATATATGTATATATGTATGTGTCCATGTATTTATAATTGTGCGTGTGTATGAATGTAAGAACATATATAATGATTTATAATTCCCTGTCGATGACCAATACTCGAAAAGCTCGTTTTACGAACTATGAAATAATAAAAATATGGCACGCTTCACTTGTATTTTCTATCATGGTCTCTTTGTGAAAATAATCAACTTCAGTTAAATGGATTTCAGTAATGTCGATACGGGTGTGTATTCATGAATTATTTCCCCAAACATGACATAATCATTAATACTTCTTTGTTGTTTTCGAACGTGAAAATTAAATTATTAATAAAACAAAATATATAGATATGTTACAACTACAAATGTATTTATACATTTAGGTTTATGTGCAATGAGTAACAAGTGTGTGTAACAATTATTCTGTCGTTGTGATATCAGTGAATTTATTTGAAGAATTATTTTATTACTTAATATTTCATTGCAATTTTGTAACATTGCTTTTTACTCCTACCTCTAATAATAGATCGCTTTCTCAGCTCCTGCAACTTGTAATTCAATACTGTTTGGATAATATAGTGAAAAATACCTCCATAATGTAGCTATAACATTCTTTTCATCGCAAAAGTTAGCGATGTAACTATTTAATGTGATTATCAGAAATTCAATAAATTCATATATTTACATTCTGTTAATGGTGCTACAGAATTGAGATCTGAAACAAATGTTTTATGCTGTATTTTATTGAAAACGTTTTTTTTTTTTCTGTCATAAAGACATTATCTGATAAACGTATTACTGTCTGATTGCATGAGAAAGTTCCATTTTCTAGAAAGAATATTCTGTCATCTAAAGAAATGATTTCTATCGAAATGACATGCGTTCAATAAGCTGTTTTTATGGTTGTTACTCTATACCAGAATCTATCATCTCTCCAACATTACATCTCTTTTATCACCGAATAAAAATACAAGTATAATGAGGTGTTGACCTTAATTTCGAAATGTAGGATTGAATTATGGGGAAAGATATTGAGCATAAATTTGACATTATTTGAATATCATTTTTTTTTTATTTTTGACATCATTGTGTTCTTTATGATGATGTTTCAGAAAAAAAAAAAGATAAAAGAAATCTCTGCAGGATAACCCACTTTCTTGGAAAAATTGATGGACTGTAGGGGCTAGTATTGATATAATAAAACAACCTCTTTGCATAATTTATAGCTGGAGTATTGTATCGGAATTAATTTTTATAAGATAACTCACGTGTTATCTTGCATGTGAAATTTCATTCAATATGCCTTTAAAATTTCGTCTTGAAACTTCGATATTTGATATAAAGATATTTAATGAATTTATTATTTCTAAAAATATGTATTATAAAGAAGGATGTTTGAATAATAAAATATGGTTAAAGTAAGAATTGTCATCAGATAACTGAACTTCCAAACTGGATTTGATGAATATATGAGTGAAAACGATATTTCAAATCAGATATTGTTTTAAATTTTAATAAACTTCGGTTTGTTTTTTTGTTTTACAAAATATATTTGGAAATATTTGAATAAATACATTTTCTATTACTGATATTTGAAGAAATATCCCTATAGAAAAATATTCTAATTAAAGGGTGTATGCTTTCAACACATACGCATACATGAATATATAGTTATATGCATACATATATACATATCTGAGCATGCGTACGTACTTACGTGTAATATATCCGTGAATTTTTAATCGTACCATCTGTCACTCACTCAGATAAAATACGCACACACTCATACACAAACCGATCAGAGACTGAAGAAACTATGTTTTAAATCATTGAAGACTAAGAAAATTGATTTTAAAATAAGTACTGGGGAATTTTTCTCCTGTGTGTATGTAATAACATAAGGCTAACGATTCCAATGTATTGAATTTACATTAAATATACAGCGTTACACCTTTTCTGTGCTGTCTAATACACGCATTTGCAGATGTGCGATATGGTACACAAGATCGCCTCATTAACTGAATAAGAACTCTTCAGTTATTGTTTACATTTCTTATATCTTATCATGTTCTCCAACAGGAATCGCTTAATTATACACTCAAATATAAAAATCTATATGTAGCCATACTTGATCGCTGATTGCTAAATCCATAAGTCTTTTATTCTTCCTGTGATTATTTTCTCTTATTCCTTTCTGTTGAAGAGCGGAAGTTCAAAACGTAAAAGACTTCCTCACTTTCCCGAGCGTCAAACTAACACACCTGGTTTTTGTTCATACACCTGTTTTCGTCTTTTGTTTTTCTGTAAATTTCAACTAATATGCCCCCTAGTTTGACATCCTTAACTGCCCCTTGTAATCATTTGAGGCAGATACCCATTTTCAAGATAAGATATTCTGATAGACATCAACAACTTTGTAGGAGGCACTACAAAAATATTTCCGACGTTCCCATTCTGAGAAATATAATGCATGCATTTTCCTTAATTCGTTGTTTAAAATTCGGATGTCCATAGATATGGATTGCATGTTTAGCTATGGATAATGCTTTCTCTCATATATGAATAATTATTCATCACCGCCCAGTGTTCTACCAACAAGTAGCCTAATGTCTATAGAATGATAATAGTTCCATCAATATGACATATGGGAACTCACATATAATGAGGTTTCTGAAAGGCTGTTCGGTGTCTCATTTCATTTCGTTTTGATTGAATGTCTTTTAATTGATACCTACACAATCATATAATTCTAAAGTTATTTATGGCACGTTTTTGAGTCTTACTCTGCAAGCCTTAGGCACAACAAGCTATCAGAAGTCGTGATCATGGGTGTGTGGTAATGTTGTTGTGACTATGGTGTAATCGTGGTAACGGGGTTATGGACGACATAGTTTCAGTCATTGTATTTCCTGTATTAAGATGTAAACATCTATTCTCTCATTGAAGGTGCTCAATCCATTTGACATATTACTGTATATCTTCCAAATCATATCGTGTTGTTTTGAAAAGAGGTTACCATGAACAATGTATGCTATCTAAGAATCAAATAAAGAAACAAGAAGGGCAATCGCAGCTGGAATGCTTTTTGATAAAATGTGTACTACATCAAATTCGTCAGAAGATTATACAATAACATTAGCAAAATCTGTTCTAGATTTTTGTAAACAATCATTGTCGATAAATTTGTTTGTATTTAATTTACAATCCATTAACTTTGTTAGTTCTTTTAACATTACAAGTAAATTCATATCATTTTCATTCTAATTATTCTTTTCTTCCCCCTAATGTGCAATGATTTCACTGTAAGTTGATTATGTGTTAAATATTCGAATCCTAAAAACTGTGATGATAAGATGTTTATTCTCGCCTGTTTTAGGATTGTAGGAGAAATCACCGTCACCGCTAAATCTTCCGTTGAATAAGCATCCATATAGATAATTCATCCTGTGTTGTTTTGCGTTTATTTATGCATATCTCTGCCGATAAATCTGTACGAAAACCACTTTATATAAAAGCAATAATCATATTGTTGATATTACTTGTGTATTGATTTCTCTTTGATGTGAAAGATCTTTCGGAAAAGGCTTTTGTGCTTCATGAAATCTTCCCAACGAGTAATATATCAGTGTAGTTGGGTAAATTTCGTGGAAAATTAATTGTATCTAGTACTGTTATCCGAAATCAAAATTGTGTGCAAATTGAATTGCCTACATGACAGCAGTCAATATATCGCTTTTGATATGATACCCTAAATGGAAAATGTTTCCACTTAATATTCAAACAGTATTTAGTTAGATGAAAAAAAGTAGCAATCTGGAAGGTATTCAGTTAAAAAAGGAAAGTTTTAATATATTTCTTTTAGATATCTAATATTCAAGGTCACAATTTTAAAACTAAATTTACATTAGTGCTTAGATAGCATTGTTGGTGCTTAATCAACAGAATTGTTAAATAGATTGGGCAAATCCGTTTATGTCTGAGTCCACACAACACTCATCTGCTTTGGCTTTTACACTTGCGATGTCAATCACATAAAGATTAGGATGGAGAGAGTTCATGTAATGAACTCTACTATAGATTATTTGACAGTAACCAGTATAGGAATTAAAAGATACAATTGATTTCAACCTGAACTATTTGGTGTTTATCCCCGTCTACTTTGCATGTCTTTTAGACATTTGACATATTTATTTAGCTACATTGCTAGGTCAGAAAATATATTAATGAAACATACTGGGATGGTCAAAAAAACATTCGATTATCCCTCGACAGTAAACTTCAAGCACTCTAATAAGTAGCTAACTTCAGTCTTTCCAATGCACTTGTTAGATGCTTGACACATCAACATAGTTCGAGGTGAAATTAAGACGAGACGTTGTAACTTGTATGCTACACCCTGAAAATTTA
Source organism: Octopus bimaculoides (assembly GCF_001194135.2). NCBI lineage: Eukaryota > Metazoa > Mollusca > Cephalopoda > Octopoda > Octopodidae > Octopus > Octopus bimaculoides. Next base: position 68,207,306 of record NC_068988.1, on the reverse strand, counting down.
GAACCAAAACTAACTTTATCGAACCAAATTTTTTACATTATCGAAACTTGTATATTTTTTAAAGCAGCGGAAACCTGCGGGAAAAATATGCACCAGCATGACCGCAGCCACTTGGCTGAAACACATAAATAAAAAAAATAGTGTGTAGAAAGGATTGATTTTCAAGATTTCAATCGGGAAATTTTGGGGTTCAAAACGGACGTTAATCTGGCCGGCCATCTGAGATTAACAGTGACATCGACCTCGCCCGCCCCCATATACGTTCAGGATAATCGTAGATATGCTTTAGACATCGAAATTGAGTGTTGAATATGATCTGCTTCAACTTAGTTACCTTAGCACGCTCGATGTATGTGTGCCACATCATCTGAATGATGTTAATCTCATCTGCAGCTCTTTGCAGAAACATGAAATAAACGAAACTTGCTTGAAGAGAATGATAACAGGCGACAAAGAAATGGATTTTCTGTAAGAATGTAAACTGCAAACGTTCATCATGGAAGCCAGGCAAACTACCACCAACAACCTCCAAAGGGGATATCACCTGAAGAACGTTCTGCATTCAAGTTGGTGAGAATGGAAGGGCGTTGCTTTTTCAGATAGAATAAACGTAGCGATCCACTCGAAGCCTCCAGCATGTGCTGATCGTAAGAGCATTATCTTTCTTCGCGACAGTGTAAAATCGCACACTAAATTCCAGATTTCGCAGAGATTAATGGGGCTAGGCTGAGAAGTTTTGTCACACTGTCCAGAATCAACTGACCTTGTGCCTTCAGATTTCTACCTGTTCAAAATACATCAAATTAGCAAACGTTCAACTCTGAAGTGGACGTAATAATTCAGCTGAAAGATAAATTCTTTCAGAAGGAAATAATGGATCTTCACAAAAGATGGACGAAGGTAGTGGAATGAAACGGCAATTAAGTCGTTTAAAACATAGGTTTTTATTTCAGCATAGAAAACCAAACGAACTTTTTTGGCCAGCTGTATTCAATAATAATATATTAATAATACACGGGCCATTTTTGAAGAGAACATTGCTAGAGATATATTAGAATAAAATTTAGGTAAGTTATAAAATAAAATGAAAGTTTTATTATACAGATTAAAACATTTTTCAAATGATCTACGATATTAAGAGTCACACATTATAGCTCATTGCTCATCAAATGTCCAAAAAACAATCGTTTATGATTCTTCTTGTTGATCAGCTAGCACATTTTCAGTGTATATTATTTTTGTTTTTTACTATCTCATAATAACTATTTTGAATTAATTCTTTTTTTTATTTTTCATTGTAAATATATTCTTTCTGCGAAGACAAGTTATGTATTTGATAAACGTGTTCGAATATGTCAACAAATTATTACGGTTATTTTCCTTGCTGTTTATAGCTAAACAGGAAAGCGTTTGCAATATCAGTATGTTAAATTAAATTTCCTTGTCGAATATACATAATTGAATATTTACATCTGCATGGAGTCAGTGAGTTTGATATAAAAACAGATATATGAATATATTATTTTATTTTAATGTTTCTTATAAAACCTTCATGTTTCATGATATTATCATGTAAATACAATATCAGAAAAATGGCCGGCGGTATTTGGTTACGCCCCTACTGTTTTGATTATGAATCGTGTCAAGGTCAACGTTAGCTTTTACTGATCTGGTATGGATAAGATAAGCTGTAAAGTAGTTGAGGTAATGTAATACACAATTCCCATCCTTCAAATATGATACATTCTGGAAGTAAAAATATATAAAAATTAGTTAAACCCCAGCCTATCTACATGTTTTCTTCTGTTTATGTCATACACACACACACATATATACACGTGTCTATGTCCGTGTATGTGTTTGTGTGTATGTAAGTTCATATGCATACGTATATAATTGAGGAAAGAGAGTAAAACCTTTATTAAAATAATCGAAAGTTATAAAACGGTGCTATTGAAAAGTGATCTTTTTTTCTTTGTCTTCTTTATGTGAATAATATTTACGTAATTTCTCTAAAGTTATAATAGATATATCCAATTTGTTATGGAAAACTAATAGGGTGGATGTGACGATGTATAATGATAGAGAAAGTGGCAATTAAAGTAATCGTATTTGATGTAGGTGGTAGAGATTGAAATGCTGAAAATGAATAATAAATAAAATATTTAAAAGGTTTTTTGGAGATGTCATTTATATATATATATAT
>NC_068988.1:68201229-68204945 GCF_001194135.2 Octopus bimaculoides | reverse complement strand
TATATATATATATGTATGTATGTATGTATGTATGTATGTATGTATGTATGTATATATGGATGGATGTATAATATAAGTAGCAACTACTGATGATGCCTACGAAATAGTCGAAAGTAGTCTAGTCTAGTGATTCTAGAGAAGGTGATGGGATGGTTATCTCCCCTGTCTATGTATACATGTTGCGCTCTTCTTACAGCATTAAGAGACTTTGACAATTATTTCCAGCAAAATATGTGCTTAGGCACTGTCACTCACATTTAGTGACGATAAAAGTTTTTCTTTTCGGTATTATATTGCGCATAGCTGTTTATATTAATTCATATGTGTGTACATTTCTTATGGCAAACAGGTTAAAAAACCACCTTCACCAGATTGAGTCGCTGTCATTTCATTTTTCCGGTTTTATTCACCTTTCCACTTCTTGAACTAATCTTTTTTTCTTATGGTTTCTGATGAACCATCGTCCCAATTTTCAAATGGAACACAGCATGCTCGGAGCATAAAGATTGCTTCGAGACGCGGTACGTAATAAATACTTGCCGCACTACCTGCCGTCACAGCAAGGAACGATAAGTAGCTCTCACCATTAATTTGTGTAGATTAAGTGATACTTATTTTTCACTGGATAGAGCATTATTTTGTAGATATTACCATAACGGAACAGTAAACTCTAACTCTCTCTCACACCAATAAGAATATTGTATGCCCCGGTTCGATTCTATCTCTTCATTGTTACTTAGTCAAATGGTTAGATATATAACCGGCTAACTGATTGATGGTTTCAGGATTATACGTGCTGCTTTACACGATCAATCGGTTGTTGTTAGTCAAACTTCCTTTGTCACTGTTCGCGATCTTATCACTACCTTTGTGACTTTCCCTCTCACTCCAAAATCTTTTCTGTGTATGTCTCAGTTTTCGTCTTATGTCTGTGTGTATGCATGCTTCTATGTATGTAGAGGTGTTTACTTAGAAAAGGCCAAAAAGTGAGGGTAAACAAAAGTTTTGTATGTTTGTATGTGTGTGTGTGTACGCGTATGCGTGTGTGTATGTGTGGTTATGTGTGTATGACTGCTTGTATAAGTTTATGGAAGTTTAAGCGGTAGCCAATCGTGGTCTCTTTGCAGGTTCTGCTTTCGTCTTTTATTTGTCTTGGTCAGTTTCATGTCCACTGATGACTCATGGGTTTAAGACGTAATCCTTGATATAGGGAGGGGAAGGGGAATACCGGGTGTGTTTGTGTGTATGCATGCATTGGTGAGTACATGCGTGCGCGTGTATTTGTTCCGGTGCGTGCATAAGAGAGAGTTGGCTGGTCTGTTATGCGTGCTCATGTGGATCGTTCGAATCAGTGAGTGTGTATGTTCATACGTGTGTGTCTGTGTATTTGGCGGTGGTTTTGAATATTTAACTTTCTGAATCTATGATTGAGTGTTTGCGTGTGCGTACTTGTGTGTCAATTCATTATGTGTTATATATTCGAATCCTAAAGTCTGTGATGATAAAAAATTTATTCTCGCCTGTTTCCGGATTATACGATTGTATGCTTGTGCTTGCTCATATCCATGTGTGTGTACGTGTGTCTGGATGGTGATTGCGTGTGGAAATATGTATAGTAACGTCTTCTGGTGCTTCTGCGCGTGTATGTACGTTCTTGCGTTCATGTGGATGTGTCTCAGAATTACGTGAGAGTATGATTGTGGAGGCGCGCATGTGTGGTCTAGTGTGCGTGTTCATGGGGTTGAATCTGTTGTGTGAATGAGTATGTTCTTGTGTGTGTGTGTGTGTGTGTGTGTGTGAGTGTGAATGTTTTCTTATTTGTGAGTATTGCAGAATTTGTATCTAGTTTGATAACTGTTAACGCGCGTAACTTTAGTCACTCTGTTACATCTGCTAAATAATATTAGTAATAATAATAATTCTTTCTACTACAGGAACACGGCCTCTATATTGTGAGCATCCATCCTAGTACACAACTGGTACTTAATTTATAGACCCCGAACGGATGACAGGCAAAGTCGACCACGGCGGAATCTGAACTCAGAACGTAGCGGCAGACGAAATACCGCATTTCGCCCGGCCAGCTAACGACCGTGGCAGCTCACAGCTTTAATAATAATAATAATAATTATAATAATAATAATAATAATAATAATGATAATAATAATAATAATAATAATAATAATAATAATAATAATAATAATAATAATAATAATAATAATAATAATAATAATAATAATAATAGTAATGATAATGATAATATTATTATCATATATATATATATATATACACACACACACACACACACACAATTGTGTTTAGTTGATTATCGAGCATGCATATGTGTTTACACATCTTCGAGGCTTACTTAACAACCAAACAAGTATGTTTTTTTTTTCAATTCAACTATGTATAGTTTAATAATTTTCGGAAACTTTGATTGTCATTTCATCACGCTAAGATGTGAGGCATTTATATTCACTGCAAATATATAGTGTGATAACTCTTTGTAGCGCTTTTTTGCAGTTTAATCTGGCCTTAGAAGCCTGAGAAAGGAGCTGTTTGATAGTGCTGACAGCAATACTCAACTATTTTCAATTACAGAAACGTAGTTTAATAAATATACATCGATAAATTAAATAAGCAAAACTGCTTTGATTCGAGACATACGTGCAAAATACAAAGAAGTAAAATGTGGAGCGTTCAAAATAACATTTTTTAATGGAAGCCAGCATAATAAATAGCACGCAGTGCCATGACTCTGCTAACAGCATTATGTCCCTTGCACATGTGGGAGTTGAACAACTCAGATATGAAATATAATGATCTTATTATATACCAAGAATAATGTAAATATATTTTTTGAACAGGAAATTATTCCTTTATGTGCATGTGTGTTTGTGTGTGTGTAGTTCAAAAGTACAGAAAATAAAAGACGAAAACAGCTGAGGGAACAACAAGCAGGTGTATTAGTTTGATGCTGTTTGACGTTTCGAGCCTACGCTCCTCGAAGGAAAGGCTGGAGAGGAAAAGAAAATGGAGAGAACGAAAAAAGAAAAAAAAAACCGTGACAATAAAAGTGATGTATAGGTATTAACGGTTCTACGTGATGAAATGACCGGAAGAAAGTAGCTGAGTGACAGGTAGATAATAACTGTGACCCGGCTGAACTAGGGTGCGCAAGCACTGAGTGTTAGAATGCTGTGTGTGTGTGTTTGTGCGTGTGTGATTGGATGCAAGCCAGTTGAATGTATGTGCGGGCAAGTTAAAAACAGGGTTAATTTAAATATTGTGTTAAAGTGTAATGGGATTTAAGACAACGAATTTAGTCGACTCTTGAATTTTATTTCCTATATATTCTGAATTTACATGTATTAGGAACATATACGCATTTGGATACATATATACATATACTGAAATATACATTACTGTGCAAATAGTAATGTTTTACTTGGTTATCATGAAATAGTAATTTTGTAATTATCATTTATGTCATTATTGCATTGCATGAAAATGTATATAGATATAAATTATGTATATTAACATATGCATATATAGGAATATATGTGTGTGAGTGTGTATATATATTTATGTATATATGAATATGTATATATATACACACACACTTATCTATATATCTATCTATCTATCTATCTATCTATCTATCTATCTATCTATCTATCTATATATATATATATATATATATATATATATAT
>NC_068988.1:68189358-68201036 GCF_001194135.2 Octopus bimaculoides | reverse complement strand
TATATATATATATATTAATACGAACACAATGAACACGGACACACATACGCTTACCTGTGTTCACAGTGAGCTTTCAATTGATACCATTTAATAAAAGGCAGAAGACCTAATAAGGCTAGGAAAACTCTAAATTCTTAATGCTACAAAGTTTTAGAGATAAAATTTAACAAATGAATGAATTAATAAGCGGACATCTGTATTGACACCATGGCACACACTCAAAACGCAAGAAAACTTTTCAGCACACGTTCTCATGTAATATATATAGTGATTCGAATACAAATATTTGTATGTGTGTGTAACCAGCCATCTACCTGTCCATGTACTTTTTCATGTACATGTATATGTATATATATATGTAAATATGTATATATATGCATATATGTGTATATACATATGTATATATACATATATATATATATACATATATAGATACATACACACACAAGCACACACACACAGGCATATGTATATAATTCTGAACGCTTAATTTTGCAGTAAGAATAGTCATTGATAAGAATGTCAACATGAAATTAATCTATCTTTTTTCTCTACAGATATACTCTTCCTGTATTGTGTATACTTTCATATCCACTGATTTGGTCGCAGACTTTGCATATATGTGCATGTATGTGTTTACGTTTTCAGTGAATGTTTTTCCCAATGAATAATACTTGAATTTAATTATTTTATCTAAGAACTCGGGTATCCTAGATATTACAGTATACATGCACATAAGAATTCTTACTTTAATCTAATTTGTCATTCCATTCATATAAACTCTAATTAAAAACAAAAGCATTTTATTAACAATATCATTCCTCAAATAATCTGTACACATTGGTTACTTGGCAACATTAATTACATTTGATGGAGAAAAGTTCACTATCAGAAGACACAGGACCAATGTAATTGTCTATTAAACGATATCGTTTTCACATGTGTCAGTTATATATTTTTGTCATTGATATGAAACATCATATGAAAGATTAACTTTTGAATATTCTAGACATGAAACTCCAACGTGGAAGTCTCCTTAACAGGACGAGTTTCTTTAATAAATATAATTTCTTAAGCAAATACCTAATAGTAATATTCGTGAGAGGGAGAAATAATTAGGGAGAATATCAACCCTGCAACGAGAATAGTGAATAGTCATTTATTTATACAGATTACATTATGTCACAATAGTAGATATGGCCCGTATTCTTCCCCAAGGTCTACTTTGAAAACAAAAGATCAATTTTGTGGGTGACATGTCAGTTAGAGGCAGAACAAGATACGCTGAGATTGAATATAATTGTTCAATACGATGAACTCGTAGAGCATCAATAGTTGAAGTACCAAAATTCAAAAGAAATTATATTCAAACTAGAGGCACTCGTGAAAAGTTCTTTGGTTACGTTATTTTTTTTTTTGCGAGTATATTTATATATCTTCACGACATTGTTTCATTTGTTATATATCTCTTTATATGTTAAATTCTGTTCGATAAAGATGATTGTTTAAAGCAAAGGTTTAATTAGGTTAAGTTTTCCGATTGTTTTCAATTTTATCACGATTGTTCAAACACTAATAAACTTTTCACATATGTCAAGATTTTGGAGAGTCTTCGATTCTATTTCTAGTTCGGGTTGTTAAAACCTAAACGATTATAGACAGGTATTCACTGGCGAAATCGTATTACATTTGTCAGGAGAGGATTCTAAAAAATACAGAATAAGAGTTGGTATGTCAAGCATATATCGATAGAGGGTGTCTAAAGATTCAAAATTGAAGCTATTGTGTAGTGTAATAGTCCATATACCAAGAGAGGCATCTCAGTAACACTAAATCTAAGCCTTCGTGACAAAGCAGGTTAATATTATTTATGCGAGAAGGGGATGCCTAAAAACAGAGATGTTAATAAACGTAACTTTTAATAGAGGACCAATAATACAATGAACGCTCAAATAAGAAATAGAAAAGCATCTAAATTCAAATATATTCAAAACTCAAATATTGCTTTTAAATAAAAGACGGTATATTGAAACTATATTTTCTACATATAATGAAAGTTATTGTTAGTTGCATAATCGGAATAATTACATTACATTATCATTTGTATGAGAAGGACTGAAATTTTGAAATGCAAGATGTTTGTCATATTATAATATAAGTGTGTGTGTGTGTGTGTGTGTGTGTGTGTGTGTGTGTGTGTGTGTGTGTGTGTGTGTGTGTGTGTGTGTGTGTGTGTGTGTGTGTGTGTGTGTGTGTGTAAACTACAACATTCATGAAACTATATAAAATAGAATAAAGCTATAGAAAAGAGTAACAGAGTTAGTGAAAATACAAGAACCGTACCTGCAATTTCACGTGTGATTTTCTATCATTATACCACACGTGTATTACAATACGCTTCTTAAAGTAGGCACTATACACTACACATTTGTGTTATAATAAACTTCATTATTTTCTGTACACTTTATAATTAGTCAGCTACGTAAAGCTAGAAAGGTAGGCAATTATACAATTGTTAAAATTCACAAGGTTTCTCACATCAATTAGATTACCACATGAAATACACCCCCATGAATCAGATTTTGAATTGGCTTCCACACATTATAAATGATCAATTTGAGGCATTTAGAATATTTCGCAACTGATTCTTAAGATATAAGATCTAATGCATTTTGGAGTTTACATAATTAGCTGTCTAATATAAATAAAATTTTGAAATTAACTTAATATACTAATGCAAACATAAAAGAAACAAACGGTTAACATTTAAATTATACTAAATAATTACACTTAGATTTAGATGAAGGCATTATGTGTATAGAAAGAACAATTTAAATACTATATGTAACGAATTGTGTTTCAAGATTTCATACTACCCGTCGCTTTAATATAATACCATTTATTTTGCAAATTGATTTATTCATGCAATAACTGATAGATTACATATATATAGACGTATATAAATCATTCTCATTAATTTGAAATTGCATTCCTACAAAAGGAATTCCCCCATATAACGAAATGTGAATATATATTGCCTTATATGATATCAAGATTACACTACATAGATATTGTGATAGATTAATTATTGTGAAATGTTTTGATTTTGAAATATAGTGCAATCTCATTTTCGAACATATTGTGTCATAATGGTAACTGAGAATCATGTTTAAAATTTCACGAGCAAATAGAAATATATATTTACTCTTATAGCCTATATTTCTTTTCCTCTATTAAGATACTGTGTTTTGCCGGTGTAGTATTTTCAAAAAAATTTAGTCGATGATTTCAGCACCAGTAAACATCTGAGGCTGACACAGTTTTACCAATTCCTCTTTCTCGAGTGACAAAGTTATACTTACGGTGGTGAAACGAGATACAGCATAGAACGTCAATTTATATCGGTGCACACATAGTCATAAATAAATTATTATACAAACAGATACACACTCACACACACACATACACGCACACACATACACACGCACACACGCACACACACACACACGCGCGTACACAAACATACACAACTTTGTTTCATCACCACATAAATTTTCATGGGTCCAAGACGGATACACCTTATCTGATAAGATATAGTTGCCTTACGCGCCTTAAAGCCCTATATACATACATACATACGCGCACAACATACACACACACACACACACAAAAACATATATGTAAGGTATGCGTGTAGGTGTTTTATTTCATGCACGTGTGTGTGAGGTTTGCGTGTGTGTGTGTGTGTGTGTGTGTGTGTGTGTGTGTGTGTGTAGTTGTACAAACGTGTGTGCAAGAGCAGGTAGGATCATCAAGTATTGAAGTGCAACAATCGAAACGAAGCTGTAAGAAGGATTCGATTAAGGTATGTGAATCAGGGAAGACACGTGAGTGTGCAGGACTAGGCGGCGCATATATATCGCTCTCTTTTTTTCTTTCTATGTATACACATTTCGATCCTTCTATCAATTTTATCTTCCTTCTATTCACTTTTATTGCTCTCTCTCTTTTCATAACACTTTCTGGAATATTAATACTCAGACGTAAATTTTAACTCACCATATTGGACATATTCAGAAGCTCAAACTGTTGTGCATGCAATTGTGGGTTTTTTGGTTTTCTATTTTTTAATGCATAGATTAAGAATTTAATATTAAGAAGAATATTATAAATCGTCTTTTAAAAAATTCCTGTGTATCTAGACGTAATTTTAAAACCTCTGCAATACTTTCTATAACATTATCGATCCTGATATTTTCTATATCTCCTCTCTACTGAATTTTACTAAATGCAGCTGTGAAATTGTAATTAGTTCTTAGAAAATCAATGGTGAGCACAATTTACTACAAAGTTTTAAGAAGGTGATTTAATATAGTTCCTTCGCATTATAAATGCAGTTACTGCTTTGGCCATGTTTACATTTTTACTTTCCTGCTTTCACTTGGGGAAGAATCGTAAATATTATATATTATTGTGTTACATTCTGCTTCGTATGAAGTTCCTGAGAAGCAATATTGTTACAGATGAAACTAATTGAATATTGGCATATAATATCCTTGCATATTTCTAAATTTCATGGGCTCATACGGATATAAAAACTGTTGAAAAAAATGTTGATTAAATCTTTAAAAATGTTATTTCGTTACACATTTTGGGATTACATTTTCCAATTCTGTATTTTTAGTTCATTATCATCTATATATCTTTAATAAATTATCGTTTTGAACTGTTTTAGAATATTCTGAATGTCAACGAAGCAAAGGAAGGCATTTCTATAATCAACATTTTATTTATTTATTTATTTGATATTTCTATTTTTCTGTTACGATCTATTTCATTTCATTTTACTTGTGACATGATATGTTAAATCTATCCGGGCGAGTTCTCGGTACTGAAGCATACAAACGATCAATTTAACGGAAATTTCGTAGTTGATTAAATTATCCCTGAGCATGTTAGAGACTAGCTTTTAGTAACGTCCGCATATGTCATTTACATTTAACTGATCACTTAATTACAAACTGACATTCCTTCTGTCCTAGACATGCTGCGCTTCAGGACTTTGTCATTACATATCATTTATTCGGCTTATTTTAATGCTTATACTAATAGTAATAAACTTATTGTAATACTTATAATAATGAACTTCACAATGTTTTTATTTTAATTCCTTTATATTTTGATGTCAACGAAATTTTCTTTCAGCCTTCACATTAGAAGATTTAAAACACCCATTGTTAATGGTATGTTTTTGGTCAGCAAATTAAAAATATACACCACGAAGTAACTGTAAAGTCCATTTTAAAATTTAAACGGATAATTTATAGAATATGAAGTACGGAAACGGAACCAATTCTAGGATATTCTTTTCTTTGGTTTGTCTCCTACCATCCATTATTTGAAGAGATTAATTTAAAAAAAAAACATTCTAATAGCCAGTATAATCTCGAAGTTTTCTTTTTTTTTTTTTTTGACAATGTAAGATTATTTTACGAATCAATTGTTACCATTTTAGAATTCGCAAGCGGGATATGAGAATGATCGGTCGGATTTCTATTCGATTGTTCGTAGTATATATTTTTTTGTTTTGTTTACATGATGATGAAGTAAATGTAATGATGTGGTCAGCGAGAGGAAGTCTTCAGTACTGTTTGAATAACACTAAGTAATATAACGTATAAATTGAATGTAGCTGTGCATTTCTGGAAGTAAAATGTGTGGAAAAAATAATTATTGAGTTTATAAACATTCTTTAGTATCGTCCAAAATTATGTGAGAAAAGTAAAGCTTCCTATTGTACCTGCCAAGCGCTTAGCAAAACAAACGGGAAACTGATTGGTTGCTGTTTTTTAAAATTCAAGAATATAGGGTAGTTACTTCTTGTCAATATTATCAAACATGTCAGGCGTTGAGATGTGAACACAACATACAAAATACTTAGCTGTCTTTCGTCCGTCTTTGTGATTTGTGTTTAATTTTAGCTGAGGCTGACTGCGTTTTATGCTTTCGAGGTCAGTAGATAATTGTAGTTGAGCACTAAGGTCGATGTAATCGACTTACTCTCTCCTCCGAAATTGTTAGCCTTGCATCAAAATTTGAAAATATTAACAAGCAGATTAATGCTCATCGCATGCAGATTTAAATTTAAACCAGAATGCTTTAACTTCAAACTTCAGGAAGCTATCTAATATAATATCAAACTTTCATTTAGAAATTCCTTCGCAGTCTTATTCAAAATATTGAAAGATTAGAAGTGCAGAATTATAAAATAAATTTGTAAAATATGTATATTTTCGAATGTTTTATGTAAAATATATATAAAAAAGCATAATGCTTAAATGTCCCAGCAAAAACAACTGCAGTTACTAGAAGCAAAATACAAAATCGTAACATTTCAGAAAAAAATCAATGGGAAGTGTTAAAGAAATGTAGAATTATTTTAGTAACTAAAAGTTTAAAACTTTTCAAACATATGAGGATTTTTCATTCACAATATATAGCATGACAAATGAGATTTATGAATTGTACAGAATTCTCTATTTTATACTACTGGAATGCTTGTCTGACAGTATTGCAACTATTTTATAATATGCATAAAAAAAGAGAATATATGAAATAATAAAAAGCTAATAGGAAATAAAATACAAAATACATATGAATATGTATAATTCATCGTAAATTGACTTGAAAATAACCTTAAATTGTATTTTTGTATTCATCTTGAATCCTGTGATTTATAATTCAAGACATCATGAAACAAATCAATCAAAAACATATTTAAAGTGGACTTCAATTTGTATTATGCTTAAAGCATTAAATTATGTAAGATGAAAAATATAAGGAAAATATCACCGTATGTTAAGGATAAATTTAAGAAATTATAAAATTAAGTACACTTTTAAATTGATCGTCATTGTGAAATTCGAATCATTACTTGCTCAACACCGAAGTTTGTAAGAAGTTGTATATACCATTCATGTGATAGTAAGTGTGTTTGAGAACGGATAATTTCTGGCAGAATATAATTATCATTCAACTTATTTCAACAATGATTATCTGATTATATCAGCTTTAGTAAAGATGTTTGCATATTAAGGACGATGTAATTTCTATTTCTAACATTTAGACATTCCGTTTATTGTATTTAGCCCCAGTTAAACTGTATAATAGAAATTTGTCTGGGATCATTCAGTTCATTTTGTTCATTTTGTGTTTAAATACCGTAGATGTCGACTTTGCTTTTCATCCTTTCGGGTTCGATACAGTAAGTACCAGTCGACCACTAGTGTCGATGTACCAACCAGTCCTCTCCCGCTAAAATCATCAGCCTTACGCCAAGATTTGAAAGCCTTATTAACATTTTGGTATCGGGTGTTGTATTCTCGAATGCATCTGTATTGAGTCAGCAGATTATGATCTAAGGTTGATGTGCTTTCTACTTCTCCCAGGAGATTTGGTTCTATTGCGCATTTATTTGTTTCAATTTTAACATCAGTGACAATATCTTCCCTTTTCTTTTATCATTTTGAAATTTAAAATGCTTTGCCCAAATATTTATTATCTAAACATTGCAAAAGAATATAAAAATGGATATGATATAATATATCTGAATAAGACAGAGCAGCGGTAGCGTTGATATGTTAATAATCTCTAAGAATATTGGGTTTAATGCGTAAAAAGTTGTGGCTAGAAGCCTCAAGAGAAACAACGTTGAGGTAATATGGATTCCACAAGCTAGAATGAGTGGAAGAAATACTTGAACATTCTGCTCGGTGCGGGTCTAACACACTAGCGGTGGGAAGAGCAGAAGGAAAATATGTATGCATCTAAGTAAATCTACAATAAGTGTTAGCAAATCCTCAAAGGACGTTGGTTATTTTGTCAGCAGCAAAAACTCGTATACGGAAATATTTTAATATGTATCAGGTATATATTTTGCACTGTCACACACAAACGTACACACGCACAAACACGCAGATATACACACTTATATTATGAACGCGTATACGTTTGTATGTGTGCGTATGTCTGTAATGTAGAATCCTATATGTACAAAATGCGGGATCTTTTGATGTCTCTGTCCCTAATGATAATATAGCACCTTTTTATATCTACATTGACATTGTCGAATCTTGAACATTTCTCTGTCTCGGTTGTGCTTTGAAGATGAAGGTGAGAGAGATTGAGTAATTCAGAAGCATTTACTTTATGATCCTAGCTTTGATATGTACAATGACATTTTCAAGTTCTCTAAATGTCGCAGGTTTGACTTGAAAGTACTTTTTGTAAATTTACAGTTTATCCTGATTTCATATCTTGTCGATATATTTATCAATAAGCGCATTTTGTCAAACATCTGACAGTACAGCCAGTTCACTGCCACTCTCTTGGGGTGCTGCTTAACGTTATAGACACCGAAATGCTAGAGACAGATTGACGTTGATAACATTCGAGCTCAATGAAATGGACCAGTACGAAATTACTTTTGGCATTTTGTACAACGATTCGGTTGGAATGTCTTCCCAGAATTTTAATTTCGTATAACTTTTCCTGTGTATTTCTTGTCCTTAAAGCATGCAATATTAATCATCTATAAACTTCAATATGCTACACGTATTTGGAAAACTTGTTCTTTGATTCAAGCTTACGCTTGTTTGGGTATCACTATTTGGTAAACTCAATATAAAAATTCTCTCTAACCAGGAATGTTAGTTAATACACATAGAAAAGTATCTTATATAGTTCATGTTCTGTAACGGTGAGATATAGTTGCCGTGAGCTACGTGACTACAAAATTATATAATTTACCATGTGTGTAGAGACAAGTTACTAAAATTGATAAACTAATATTGTCCGTATTTTCAAGATAGCAGGCTTTAGGGATCCTCAGGCGAATATTATTCCTTATGCAGACACTGCTAAGTGTGTAATGAATGCTTCGGAAAAATATGATTATATAGTTGCTTATATATACTAGTATACACTAAAATTGAAACATATACATAATTGATTGTACATTTTAAACTTGTAAAGTTGCACTCTAACAGTCAGTAACACCGATACAGTTCTTAGGTGCTCCACAGTGCACCTGGTGCATGGACCAATTAAAATGCAATGCATCACACAAAAAACGACGAAGCTAAATAGAAGCAAATTAAGAAGTAAAAAGCACATCTATGTCTGTATATACAGACATACATATAGGATTCCAAGTAGAAATAAGAGATTGCTGGAGGACAAAATACTTGCAGTCTAGCAAGTGCATAATACGCTCCGCTCTAGCAGCACCCCCTCCTCGAGGGGTTTGAAATGAAATTGAATAAGAACAAAATTTAGTTCTAGTGCTAATGACATAGAAATACCAGTTTTGAGGTCATCAATAAATTGGCAACACAGGCAAAAAGAACAAAACACCAAACAATTCATACATAGACAAAACTAGAATATATTTACTCGACGCTGTACCCTTTATGCATGTGTGTGTGTATGAGTGTGTGTGTGTGTGTGTATGCGTGTGTGTGTGTGTGTGTGTGAGTGAGTGTATCTGTGCTTTTGTGTGTGTGTCTGTGTGTGTGTGTCTATGTATGTGTGCATTATACATTATATATACGCAATATACACACGTCTATCTATATACCCATTTTTCAGTTCTTATTACCCTAATTGACAGACATTACCCAATTCAACTCATAGAGGATGGAATCAGACGCGCATCACAAATCGACAGAGAAAACTTAGGAAAAGTTCAACACAGCAACACACCTTCCCCAAAACTACTGCCGTATATATGCACATACAACCCCAGAAACAAAGAAGCCTTCACCATCATCACGCAAAATTTACCAATGCTACATAAGGACACCAAATTAAAGGAAATTTTACTCACACATAAAACCATTAAAAGCTACAAACAACCGAAATCACTAGAAAAAGATACTCACAAAGGAAAAATTATTTTCCAAAATAACAGATGCATAGCTTACGAGCGAACAAATATAAACTTCCTCTTTGTATCTCTTTTGTTGATTATGAAAAGTTCTACGATACCATAAAGATGAACGCAGTGTTGCACCGAGTTATGGATGTTGAAATATCAGAGGAAATGAGGGCAGGATGGAATGGAAGGCATTTAACTCAATAAAGGATGTGGCCAAAACAAAGTTATACAATGTCATGCATTCCAGACTCTTTAATAGCACCGTCTGATCTGCGCTCTGATACGCAACTGAGACCCAGGCTATAAAACATTAATTGGCTACGACGCAAAGGGAAATGGAAAGATCCATGCTAAGAATATCATTTAAAGAGCACCTTCGAATTGGTATGATTGGAGAACGTAGTGGAGGGAACGCTGTCAATGCAGAGAAAGCAAGTTCTGCTTGGGATACTGATTTAGTTAAATAATTTTGGACAAGAGGGAAGAATGGCGCAATCAAGACGAAACTGGAAGCGCATTTTGATCAACGGTATATAATAGCATCTGATGGTTTGGTTGATACTATGAGATGTATACATGCAGGGCGTTCGGGTTGAATTTGACGATTTTTTTTGTTCACTCCGGGAACAGTTAACAGCCTTTGAGAGAATATAGATTAATATTCTAATTGAGAAAAGGTTAGCTGGATTGGCAGCCTTTTTAATATGGAAGCGGGTTCGCTATATCTGGATGGTCTGCGCTATATATCAGTATGCTAGGATCATGAGTGCTTCCCAATGCTATGTACACCTGCCTCTAACCCATGTGATGTCCCAGGTACCATGGAGACCAAACCCCTCAAACTGTGATCGTCTTTGATTGTGTGCCTCTTGTGACGGCGACGTCAAGCTGCCCTACAGTTTTGAACAGGATTTTAGGTTCAATTCAGACGGCTATGTGAAGCTGAAAGAGATTGTGGGCAAATCCGTGTTGTAGAAGGTATTTGGTGGAAGGCCATATGTGTGGCAGACGGAATCTCCACTTTGCTTTAATATGAAGAACGATGAATTTGAACATTCAAACTTTTTATCGTTGGTGTATTCATAATAATCGTCCGACACGTGATTTGATCACATTAATTGCATATTAATTGTATATTGTTGTGAAAAAAAAAAGCACAACGATGATCGTCATGGTTTACTACTACTGCTACAAAGCCTAATTCAAACTAATAGCGGAGAAAAATTCCTCTTCGAACAATATCATGTTTATACTCCCTGAAGTGATCGTAATATTAATGCATAAATCGCTGCGTATAAATATGCATCGATATGCAATTAATGCGATCCAAACACGTGTCGGACAATTATTATGAATAAACAAACTATAATTAAACATAAATTTGAATGTTCAAATACTTGTTCTCCTGATTATCAATATTGTACTTTATACACTACGTAGCCAGGAAAAATATATAACATCAGATAGGAGTTGAGGGAAATTTACCATAAAACGCACCATCTGAAGGAACCAGCCTTGGCATTTTACATAACGAAATCCGTTACCTACCTGGATATTTTATCCCTCCTCTTGCTATATGTATATGTGTGTGTGTGTGTGTGTGTGTGTGTGTGTGTGTCTACATATATATATATATATATATATATGTCTATCTATCTATCTATCTATCTATCTATCTATCTATCTATCTATCTATCTATCTATCTATATATCTATCTATGCATATATATATATATATATA
>NC_068988.1:68183881-68188961 GCF_001194135.2 Octopus bimaculoides | reverse complement strand
ATATATATATATATATATAGATATAGATATATATATATATAGTAAATCCAAAAACAGGAAGAACAAACACAAACAACAACATAGTGACGGCGTGGTACATGTAAAATATTATCAGGCGCTCAGAGAAGGAAAGAAAGATGGATTAACGTTTCTAGCAAAGCTCTTCTTCGGAAACAGAGGAAAGTTCAAAAGAAAAGGGAGACGGAGGAAGAAAATCGCCAACGATTCACAAGTGGTTACATATATATGGGCGTGAGTTTTATGGCTTCTATGTGAGTGTATGCCTGTTTACATAGCCTACATATTAATCCTTTATCTTTAGTGCAATATGTATCTGTAATCACTTTGTCTCACAGGATTTAAAGCAAAAGTTCCAAATATGTCTGTCTGCCATGAATAACAACTAAACCATTGTTACTATATATGATTTTGATTATCAGCTTCTTATATGACTGAGAATATCATTGTTAGTTTATGATAGTTACCGCCTTAAATAATATAATTAATTGTGAAAAAGTATTTCATGTTCACGTCATTGAAAATTTGATGAACATTTGAATTCATTTATTAAATTATGTCGCTTAGAAACAAATTGAAAGAGAAAAATGATAACCTAATTTAATTTGTATACTGTACACGGAGTGTTATGAAGTAGACAGCTTATACTGAAAATCAGATACGATGATATATTGTTAGTTTTAAGAAAATATATTCAAGCAGACGTTTTAATCGAATCTGGTCCGTGTAACTTCCGGTAATTTTCTGTTGGAAATCTTCAACAGGATATTCTTGTACTTCAACTATTTTCTTCGCAAATATTTTAACTAATCATTCATGCAATTTTGGAACAAAAGCAAATATAGAATATGATTTCTGTAGGTGTTGAGAAATGTTTTATTACACCGGGTATTATTACACTCGGTTTAATTTGATAATCATGGTATATTGCTACAGGAAATTATAAGTGCTGTGAATCAAGGTATGTAAAAATGTTGGCTTACTGGTTAGTGGGAAATTATTCCAGCCTTAATGCATGAGTTTTGTTAATTTTTTAGCAAGTCGTTTTAATCCATATTACTTCAGTGGACAAAGATCTCGCAAAGAAATCCCAGGTAGTGCTCCAGTATGACCGCAGTCTAATGACTGAAACAAGTAAACGATAAAAAATAGTAAAAGATACTAAACGAGAGAAAGCAAAGAGTGGAGAAAATCTACAGGAGGAATATTTAAAAAAAAGATATATGAATAGTTATGTTCAGAGAGCCATCTTACACAGAGTACAAAGGACAGGGTAAATTAGAGAGACAGAAAGGTTTTTGATAAGTCAAACAAATGTTTTTGGTGGCTCGGAGATCCATCATGTTGGTCGATGTAGTTTTTCATGATATCCAGACTTGATGGAAGTAACCAATATTAGATAAAGCGAGCCTCCGTCATCAGGGTAGAAGAAATCTTACATTTCAGATCATAATGCAGAGCTCAAAGTTGGAATGATTAAAACTGATTTTTATATCTTTCATCGTCATATTTCAGTGAAGTGTTCAAATGTTGACATGAGACGGAAGCAGTGTATTTTAACGATCAAAGAAACATCCAGACCCTTAAACATATGACCCTCAGAATTGCAAATAACTAATGATCGGCATAGAAGTATAAAATCAAAAATAACATAAATAAGAATATGTATATATATGTATATATATACACACCACCGTGACTTTCCGTCTTTATGCTGTGCTCTCTTCACGTTCCTTGCATGGATCGTCTCCGCCACCTGATACAGTCCTATCAAGACTTTTGATGGCACATCTGGTGTATAGGAGAATTTGACATCGCTGCTCTTAACTGTGTCTCATTTCGAGCCATTGGTTCGTCTGGTATCGTGGAGAGGAAAGCGTCGAGTTTTGTCTTGAAGAATTTCATACCCATGTCTTGCAGGTCTCTCAAATGTTTTGGCAGGGCATTAAAGAGCTGAGGTCCTCTGAAACCGAGGCTGTTGCAGTACCTCGTTCTTATGTGAGATGCAGTGGACGGCACCCTTGGTACCATGAGGTGGCAACCTGTGCGGGCATTCTTGTAGTACTTGATGCCAATGTTTGGCACCAGTCCTTCCAGTATTTTCCATATGTATATTTTTACATATCTCTCCCGCCTGCGCTCCAGGGAGTAGAGACTTAGTGCCTTCAGTCGCTCCCTGTAGTTCATCTGTTAGACTGTGGTCATCTTGTTTGTATAGTGACGCTGAATTGCCTCGAGTTCTGCTGTCCGCTTGACACTGTGTGGTGACCACAACTGAGAGCAATAGTCTATGCGGCTCAGAACAAATGTCTTCCATAGAGTCAACATGACTTTTTGATCCCTTGTTCGATATGTCTTCAGTACCCATCCTGCCAGTTGTCAGCACTTTGCTGTCAACTTGACAATGTGCTTGTGAAATGATGCATCACTACACATGCTGATGCCCATGTCTCTTGCTGTTTATTTTTCTGGGATTGCAGTACCTCCAGGTCCTGTGTATGCCAGTTGGGAGGCGCTTGTCGCCTTGTAGCGCAGTACTTCAAATTTTGTTGCATTGAACTGCATATTATTTTGTTCTGCCCACTTGTATATTGCATTTAGATTATTCTGCAGGCTTATAATATCATCAGGATTCTTTATTGCCTGAGATAGTTTTGTGTCATCAGCGTAGCTAGTGACAGTGGCTCTCCGAGTGACCTTGGGCATGTCCAGAAGGGCCACTATGAACAGTAGTGTCCCCAGGACAGTTCCTTGCGGAGCACCGCTCAATATTTGCATTTCCCTAGATAGTCTCCATTGGCTGCAACTGTCTGACTTCTACCATGCAGGAAGTCATGCAGCCATTCTCCTAATTTACCAGCTATGCCAAGGTTTCGCAGCTTGTGACATATCAATCCTTGATCAACTTTGTCAAAGGCTTTTGCAAAGTCGAGATATATCACATCAACATTTGAATAGTCAAGTAGCTGCTTCAGGCCCCAGTCATAATGCTGCGTGAGGCAGCTTCTACATAGATGGAAACCATGCTGGGTCTCATTGAGCAAGTCATTTTCTTCTAGGAACGCAATCAATCTCCTTCTGACAACTCGTTCCATGACTTTGCTAATATGTGAAGTCAGAGAGATGGGCCTGTAGTTCCCAGCCTCTGCTCTGCTTCCACCTTTATGGATAGGACATATGGTGCCTTCCTTCAGCTTTTTGAGAAGTTTACCACTTGCAAGAAAACTCTGGAAGAGTATCCGGAGTGGTCCCGCTAATTCTTGTTTACACGACTTTAAGAGGACAGCTGGGAAACCATCGGGGCCAGTTGCCGAATTTGAGCTCATTTCGTTTATATATATATATACGTTTATATATAATCATATATGAATATGTACATATGTATATGTGTATATCTACATGTATATATATTTATATTTGTATATATCTATATGTATATATGTACATGTTTATGTGTATAATATATAGATGTATATACGTAAATCTATATATGTATATGTATATATGTATATATGTGTATATATGCATGTATAAGTGTATATGTATATATCCTTATGTGCGACAAGCCCCAAAACCCTGGCCGCTCCATCGTCTCTTCCTGGAACTGCCCCACGGAACTGACCTCTAAATACCTCGACCGTGTCCTTGCCCCCTAGTGGCTTCCCTCTCCTCACACATCCACGACACTGACTATCTTCGTCTTTTCAACTCCTTCTCCTTCTCTCCTGGCCCCTCTAAATTTCTCTTTATTCATGATATCAAGCGTCTATATACGGTCCAAACAACGAAGGACTTCTTGCTCTCAAACACTTTCTAGACCTTCGACCCAACCCGGCAACATGACACGTCTACACTTCTTCGTCTGGTTGAACCTAATGTCTCCCTCAACTGCTTTTCGTTCGCGGGGTAGTTTTACCAACATATCTCGGGAGTGGCTATGAAAACGAAAATGGTCCCCAACTATGCGTACCTGTTCGTTGTCTACGGTGAGGCCAAGATATTTTCAAGATTCACGGGTCTCACAACCGAGCTATATGGTCGTTATATTGATGACTGTATCGGTGAGAACCTCACTCTCCCGCGAACAACTAGACTCCTTCCTCTCTTTTGTCCAATCCTTCCATTCTGCCCTCGAATTCTCCTGCATCTTTTCCAAACTTCCGTCGCCTTTCTCGACATTTCGGTCAACATACACAACTCCGCTCTCACTACCTCCATCCAATATAAACGATCCGACTCACACCCATACCTCAACTTCTTCTTCTCCCAACCTACCCACACCAAGCTCTCCGTTCTTTACTCCCACCTCCTCCATCTGCGCAGGTTCTCCAGTCACAACCATTCTGAGACTCAGTATCAACTCATGGCCCGCCACTTTATCCTTCGGGGATATCTCCTCACCACTATCGACACTGCTCTTGCCAGAGCACGTTCCGTGGACAGTGCCTCTGCTCTCTCCTCCTCGCACCCGCTCCACCCCGCTGTTGCCATCACCTACCACCCTTCCACCCGGCCCCTCCACGCACCATTCTCCGAGCCTTGCGGTGACTCTTGCCCTACCCCTCCACTTCGTACATCTTCCCCGACCTACCCCTTCCTTCATTCAGACGAGCCCACAAACTACTTGACGTAGTCTTCCACAGTTTCTTCCTTAATCTCACCTCCGAACCTGGCTCGTTCCCATCCTTGCTGCCACACTTGCCACTACGTGTCCAACACCACCATCATCACAAGCACCCATCATCGTCCCTATCGTATCACTGACTCCTTTGCCTGCACTTCTAGCAATGGCATTTACTGCATCGCCTGCTCTTTCTGTTCTTCTCTGTACATCGGTCAAACTGGACGCCATTTGGCTGACCGGTTCGCGGAGCACCACCGAGATATTTGACTCGGCAATGAGACCACGGTCTCACGCCATTTCCGCTCTACCTGTCATTTATTACAACACATATCTGTGTTCGAATTGTCTGTGCACTGATGTCATCAGGACTCCTGCCCTCGCCGTGAACAGGAATTAACCTTCTTATTCACGCCTTTGCCCCACATAGGATCAACTCCC
>NC_068988.1:68179998-68183199 GCF_001194135.2 Octopus bimaculoides | reverse complement strand
TATATATATATATATATATATATGTATATATATGGATTTATGTATGTATATATTACTGTACATTTTTGTGTGCGTATAGATGAACCTGGAAAAATGGGCGTGTCTGCCACATTAGGACACGTGTGTGTGCATGACTGATTACTGTGTATGTGAGCGTCTACATACGTATGTATAATTGTTTTACTAATTGCGTGGTCGCCTGGAATCTTACACATCCACTCGGTGCTCCCAATCAACACCGGGTGGAACATCGTTGATATGAAACCTACGGTAATTCCGTGCTACATATTCTTTTCTACTCTAGGCACAAGGCCCAACATTTTGGAGCGGGGGTTCAGTCAATTAAATCGGCCCCAGTACGTAACTGGTACTTAATTCATCGACCCTGAAAGGATGAAAAGCAATGTCGGCCTCAGGGGAATTCGAACTCAGATCGTAAAGACAGACGAAATACCGCAAACCATTTCGCCCGGCGTGCTAACGTTTCTGCCAGTTCGCCGCCTTACCCGTGCTACATATTAATAGCCAGATGATGGATTAATGCATTTAATAGCGATTCTTGTTGTCTACGATTGCATCGACCAGTTATTGACAAGATACACACTTCTAAGTTGATTATTTGATATTGTATTAACTGAACCATATTTGTTTACTATCTTTTGCTGTATATATATATATATATATATATATATATATATATATATATATATATATGTATATATGTATATATATATATATATCAAGTGACAGAATGAGTAGGAGAGGTAGAAATCTCAGAGGAAATAAGTTCATGTTCCTTGGCTTGTTTTAATAAATGTAATGTATTCATTATCAAAATATGTTCATCAGCTTATCATAGAAAATATCTCACCAAAAGTAAACTTGATATTGAAAATCGCTACTTCACCGAACGACCTGGACTTCACCGATTGAGTTTTCAATATCCATTGCGCTCCACTATAACGTTATTGCATTAAGGTTGAATGCACAGTGTACAATTCTATGCATTAAGTTATATTTGCATGTTCCATCCAGTGATAGGAGAATATTCTGCCTCTTAAATTATAATAATGTTGGTGAGTTGAACTTGTCAATGATAAAATATTTCGTATTGTTTATTTCGTTTGATTGAAATGCGAAAAATAAGATATTCGCTGTATCGATTCTTTGAAAACAGCACTTTCATTATTACCTGAATATGGGAGAAAAGGTAACTTTTCTATTTCATTATGTTTACTTCTGTGCTTCTTTCAAATTCTTCCAATTGATTTTTAAAAAAAACAAAAAAACTCCAGTATACCTGTTTCTATGCGAAGCTTTTATATTTGATTAACATTATATCATTGCGACACATAGATAACAATAACATACTAGCACGTGCATGACAGTCGTAGAATGATAGAAATGTTTTTTAACTTCTAACTTTTCGTTTTCGTTAGTCTTCAAAGCATGTGCTCAATTATTCTCAGAATGTGCATATGTAAATTGTGTCTCTTGGTATGAGAGTTTTCTTGTGTACCTTAAATAATTCAGCAAAACCAAGTTTTACTGAATAAAACATGATCCTGCTTCAGATGCTGTCTTCTCTGAGAGATGTGCTGATATGATGAAATTTAACGTCCCCAAATATAACGCTCGGACTGATGACATATATATAAAGGAAAATAATAAATGTAAGTGAATAAAATCTGCGATTCTCGGCGGGCACATATATTTCAATTTATCCTCTTCTACGTGTCTTGCTGTCCTTCTTGCATCTCGCCTTCGGCCATTTGATTTCAGGCTTTTCCCTCTATGGTTCAATAAATAAATTTACATTCAGAAATATTTACGTGCTTTATAAAAAATATGACTTTCAATTTACATACGTTAATTATAATACTGACGATTAAAGAAAGAGTTTTCTGGAGCTTGAATACAAGAGTTTTACTTTTGTTAGATACGAGGGTATAATGGAAGCTATATTATTGGACGTCACCAAAAATGGCCTATCATCTAATATCAAGTACATAGCAAAAACCATATCTGAATGGATATATTCTCCATCTTCAAGATTTTAATATACTTTAAATCTGAGCAGAACCTGACCATCGTCATTGGTGACTGTATTCTTATATAAGCCACTCTGCATACAACCATTCACCTATTCATTTGTTTTAAATATATTATGTGTGTACCTACGTGTGTGCGCCATGTGAATTCTGGCATGTATGCGTGTATGTGATATGTGAATGTGAGTGTGTACATGTTTCTGTCTAGTTCTCAGCGCTTGACAACCGTTCTCGTTTACGTCTCCATAATCTGTCCTTTGAACGTAAGATAACTGGTAAAAGAAATGTGGTTATTAGGACACATGATTATATAACACGATGCTTCAGTATCAATACCAAAAGGTTTAGGTTGAGAAAACCAAGAACCAACAAGCTGTGAGTAAACTACTAGGTACTCCAACAGTTACAAAAACACTTAAAACATTCAAGCATCTATATTTACACAAATCAAAACATAAATTCACCGTCGCAATAATGTGCATGCATTAAAATACATATACCTATGGAGAAAAAAGTTTACTTCATATTTATAGACATACTACAAGGTTATCTGATGTGTCAATTTCATCGAAACAGCCTTGGGTATTTATCTGAAAAGTGTAACCTCGCAGTAAATTTATGTAATACAAATTCACATAAGCCTAAGCGGTATTTCAATTTTATCGAAACAGCCTTGAGTATATGTCTGAAAAGTGTAACCTCGCAGTTAATCTATGTAACACAACTTTACATAAACCTAAGCGGTATTTCAAATTAAAGCTTTCGCAGCCGACATAACACTGCAAAACATTCTATTCGATGATTTCAGGATTCTGATTTTTCGCCACAAATATATAAAGACTTATACATATATAATAACGTACTCATGTGCAAATATACATATAGTCATAGGTAAATACATGTTTACACGCACAGCAGCCCAGTTCATGTGTGTGTGTGTGTGTCTGCATGTGTGTGTGTCTGCATGTGTGTGTGTTTGTGCGCGCGCGCGTGTAAACGAAAACCTCTTGTTTCTGTGTCGGAAACCGGTGCTGTCTCTAATGGTGAGATATTCAAAAGTAAATTAGATCAGACATCATACATACATTTACAAATAGGGTATACACCTATTTATACATAAATATATATATATACATAAATATATATATAT
>NC_068988.1:68175918-68179935 GCF_001194135.2 Octopus bimaculoides | reverse complement strand
TATATATGTATATATATTAGTGTGTTTATGCATGTTTCAGTGTACGCTTGCGCGTGTGTGTGTATGTACGTATATATAATTTCATCTATGCACAACGGTGTTTTCAAAGTTTTGTTGTGTCTCTTACACTATTGCTGAAAATTTCTGGAAATAAATCCAGAACGACTATACATACATGAAAATATATAGATCTAATATCAAACATGTAATTCTTATAGTTGTCGTCATCCAAATTCAAGAATAGAAATTTGTAAGATGCCTCTTCCATGCTTGAAGGAAGAACTGAGACAATTAAAGCAGTAAAAAACATCTAAACATCAGAAAATCATAATCACATGCGTGCATACGTACTTACATGATGGTTGCAACTCTGTTTCTAGTAATGGCATTGCTTTATTGTGACGTCTGCTGCCAACTTAATGTGGTTGTCCTAGTAAAGCTACTGCTATTTAGCCCCAGGACACACCGTTTCCAGTTGCCAATGTGACACAAGCGTACTGTGTCCTTATGTTTTCAAACAGGGGAGATAGGCACCTCTACCCAGCAAAGCCAGCATCCACAGACTAGTTTCAGAGTCATTGCTCTTAATCAATCTGGAGTAAGTTGGTTTGCTAGCTGTTGATGCTTATTCACATAGCCAACTGGAAACGGTGTTTCCTGGTGCTAAATAGGAGTAACATCCTTCCTTTTACTGGAACTGCCACATTACGTTGGCAACAAACCATCACTGCTACTGTATAGATCTGTCTGGGAGATTTAGAAATGTAATATTTCTAAAATTGCTTTATTTTTCTCTTTAATACGAAGGCATGAAGGTGGTTTTTCGATGAGCACTTCTAGTCGCAGATGTGACAATATTGTTTTGATGAACCCCGTATGATTTTTCAATCTGTCTCCTGTAGGGTGTTCCTTTTCCGAATTCTTGAAAATAGAAATATCTTATAATGCATAATTAATAATTTTCCCGTATTTGTGTGGGTATGTGTTTGGCTTCTCTAATAACTTCGAAACCTGCTTTCTGTCGACACATACTTACACTCGTTATATTCTAAACAGAGCTTTGCGTCATCATACTCAGGCAAAAATTCATATCAACATCCTTAGGAACATCTATCTTGAGCTATTCATGCTTGATGCGATTTAGTTCGAATTATCTCTACCCATTATGCACTGCTTTTGTCCACAATGAACAACTAACTGGGAGTATTTTCTAAGATGTTTACCTACTTTACTGTACTCTTGATGCAGTTCTCATAACTTGTTTTCTGTTTGAGAGTTGCTCTTTTACCGTAGGTTAGCTTGTCGATCAGGAGTTTCTTAGGGTTCCTACCATCGTCGTAACAATATGAAAACTCCATCGAAATCATTGCTGTAGCATTGCGTTGGAGGACTTTATGTGCAAGCATATACTATTAGTAAGGAGGTTAACTTTTGTTATGCATCTTCAGGACGGTAATCAAAACTATCAAAGGATGAATAAATTCAGTGCAGGCAATGTCCATCCAATTGTTTGGTATGAGAGACTTCTTCTAGTCTATGCGTAGACATCGCTCTAGAAATTAAGCGCTGTTGTAACACTTATGATTTCGTTTGTATCGAAATATGTAGTCTGGTTATACTTTGTCGGCAAATACTTACATTGATTACAGAGTGGGTTTTCTATGGCGCTCTACCTTTCTTCACATATATACGGGTAGCCATGCATACGTACGCACGAAATGCATACGTACACATATGTACAAATATATACACACATACACATGCATAAATACAAACATACATAGATGCAGACATATAGAAACATAAATTCTCAGGTATGATATAGTTCTGTGAAATAAAAGAAACCATGGACGTAACAGATATCAGCTACCCTGAAAAGTCGAACAATCTTTTTAAACAAATTTAGTGACAAAGGGTATATTTATAGAAAGCAGATTCAGAATATCTATTCAAATTATAAATTCTCCACTGATACTTATAATTATTTCTTCTCGTCATTATGTCAACTAATATCTAACTGAAAATGTCAATGGTCTCGAAATGTATGCTAAAACAGTTTTGCGAAGACACTATTTAAATAGAACTGAAAAGATATGAAAGACTGTTCAGAAAGTTAAACATTAAACTTTTCACATTGTTGTAATCTAAACATTAGCGTTGGTGCATTATCTCTGTCTGAGAGATCGTATCTTATTATATAGGAGCTGAAATGCTTTTATATGATAATAGTCAAATACATGTATATATTTTTAAAAGAATACTTTGTAAATAGCACAATGCATAGGTACAGATGATTATTTATTTGAAACAATATCCGAATACAATATTATTGTGTTTGTATGTGTGTGGTTGCGCGTGGAGAGATTGATTTAATTTTATGTGTTATCTACAAATGACTAATATGCCTGTTTTGAGCAGCATTAGGCTATATTCAAGTCTATTATAATCCATGAAAACTTAATTAAAAGATTATTCCCTATTTACAACTAATTAAAGTATAGATTACTATCTTGTGATTACTGTAATTGATGTATCGCGCAATCAATTGATTTTCTGCGTTATATCTTTTATAAGTTTCAAAATGAATAACACTATTGATAAATTTTGTAAAACTTTTAGACCTAAAGTAATTAATTGATATTTTGCTGTCTAAATGATCTACTGTTCATAAAATTCTCCCTGTACCCTGGTTTTCGTTTCCAGGACTGTATCTTACAATGTGTCCCCTTTCGATCCTGATTTGCGGGAAATGGTTTCAGGGTTCTTTTGCTGCTATTTCTAGCAGGGATGACATCAATATACAGAACTCGTTGGTTTTGTACATATTTCTAATAACGTTGAACAAACGATAAACCAGAATATACATATATATCTGTGCTTGTACGTATGTGTGTAAGAATGTATGTACACACACACACGCACACACACACACACATACACACACACACACACACACACACACACACATATATAGTCAATTCTGATAAACAAATAAGAAGCGAAAAAAAAGAAAAACAACGAACGCGAGGACATGCACAAGGAGTGTATTAGCTAGACGTTCGGTGAAAGGAGAGAGTTTAACGTTTCGAGCGTAGCTCTTCGTCAGAAAGGAAAACCGGAAATGTCCAAAGAATGGGAAGAAGAAATCACGAACAGCTCACGCGTGGTTACATTGCCGAAGTTATATATATATGTATGCACTTATTATGTATGTATGTATGTATGTATGCATATATATTCGTATGTATATATGTATTATATATATATGTTTGTATGTATTATGTATAGTTATTTGTATGTATGTATTATGTATATATGTTTGTATGTATGTATTATGTATATATGTCTGTATGTATGGATTCTGTATATATGATTTTATAGAAACGGATTAAAGTAGATTTGATACTAGCATTTCAAATGTCTTCTCCGAAACATTATTGGAATACAAATTCCATTATCTTCCTATAAATCTGTAGTGTGTTGTACGCCAAAGAAATAAAAATTAAAAATTATAAGGCTATCATAAAACTTTATAACATTTCCCACTGGACACTCTTCAGGTTCAGACATTTCTTGCAATATGAACAGATGAAGATGTGAGCAATGAAATACTCTTATTAAATTGAATTAAATGTTCATTCATCATGTAAGATGTTAAGCAAGTATCGCAGCTGTGTAGAAAACCTGCGAACAATTTCAGTGAATGAAGCTGCCGTGCAATTTCGTGATAACTGACTGTAATCGATGTAAAAGCATTTCACTGTAGAAGCCACAAATTATGCGGAAATGATATGTTATCTAAATAATATATATCAGAATAAGTGAACAATTTGATTAAAATAGGGGTATTTATTCTGTACGTATGCTTTTCTATGTGAATTTATGTGTGTGTGCATGTGCAGGTGTGTACTGTACGTATATGTATGCATATGTATATATATATATATATGCATGTATATCTATATATATATATATGTATATATATATATATATATATATATATATATATATATATAT
>NC_068988.1:68169326-68175761 GCF_001194135.2 Octopus bimaculoides | reverse complement strand
TATATATATATATATTTATTCTATTTCCATGTTCAGTAAAAGAAATTTAGTACTTTGAAAGTGCATCCATTATCAGGATCCCGGAGGGCTAGTTGACTCCAAGGCTCTTTATTCCCAGTAATTAACTATTTCGTAAAATAATCATGCTGTAATTGCATATATGCATTCTAGCACAGCAAGATATAACAGAATCTATCTTTGTGTATGTACTACATTTATATTTGCAATTTTTGTTTTATATTTAATATATCTACTTTTTATAGTACTAATACAAAATTATAAATATAGTAGAAAGCACATTGCATTCCGAACACATAATTAGTATATCATAAATATATTAACCTCTTACATATTGCAGCGCTTAGTCTGATTAAAATTCTAGAGATGAAATAAAAAGGAGGGAAAATTACGTAGATATCTGACGAAACCATATGCTCTATCGCATTTCGTAAATCTAATTCTACGAGTGTTGCATTATTTTTGAGTTATGTCATTATCTTTACCTTGGCAAGAAATGATGGCAAACTAATTATGAATCTACAGTCCACATCAAAATAGAATGACGGAGATTTCTGTTATGAATTCGGAAATATAGGCGAAGACGGAGCTGTGTGGTAAGTAGTTTACTTCTGAACCAAATGGTTCAAATTTAATTCCCACTGCGTGGCGATTTAATCAACTGTCTTCTGCTATCGTGTACATATATGTGTGGTGTCGGTTCGGTCGGCTACAATTCTTCAAGGTCGTACTCCATTATGGCTTCAGTCTAATGATTGTAACAAGCAAAAACAAAAAAAAGATATCTAACTCTTAAATGTCTACACCCAGATGTGATTCAAACCTGTACACATATACATCTATTCAGAGTTATTCGAGTGTCTCATATTATTATAGCTAGAAATAAATATTACATTATGATATGCAATTATTCAGTTATTCAAGTGTGATTATCATTCCAGTATGAATGGCGAGACCACTGTAAATTATTTTTTATTCTAACATTCATTTACGATGCCAATACTTTTACCTCTATTTCGTGCCAGTAAGTAAGAGAGTAAGGGAGTAACGCTTCAGCTATACGAATGCTTATCGGCATTTCTCCTGCGTTTACATTTTGAGTTCAAATTCCGCCTAGGTCGACTTTGCTTTTTATGCATTTCGGATCTATTCAATTTGACGTACAGATTATTTAATGAATTTCTTTTTAACTAAACACTTTCAAATTTCCGATACTGGTAAAATGTGTCACATAGAACAAGATTTATTCTTAACTTTTTTGACAACATTTTGTATTTTAGAAGTTATTTCGTCAGACGTTAGAGTGACAATGGAGAAATTGGTGTTTGATAAATGCTAATACACGGAAATCTCAGCTTTTGACTTACTCTCTAACTACTACCGCTTATATATATACAAATTACATATATGTGTAAAAAAATATTGTCACGCAATCGAACCAATGGAAGAGCCTCTACCTGGTTGCTCGACACGCTAAAAATAGCAGCCAATGTATCACCCTACCCAGTATTTTATAAGATAAAATCCTAAATTATTAATTGACACATTATTTATCTTATAATAGCAATGCCTGGAAAAATCATGAATTACATGGCAAAATGTTAGCATGAAAAGTAATGTGCTCTAGATTATAATCCTGGAAAAGTACAGACAAGTTATTACACCAGTAAAAGTATAGGACAAGCTACAAGTAAAGTAAAGAATAAGAACATTTTGCTTAAAATTTATAATCTTAAGAAAATTACTTTACATGCTCGCATTTTTCCATGTAATAAATATATCTCCAAAGTCATCATAAATCATATTCGACACATCTCTGGCAAAGTTTATGATGACATCACAGCATATATGGTTGTGCCAAAAATTATTCCCCAACAACTAGGCTTTAATTATTTTGAGTAGACATCAGCAGTAGCCAGTTAATAACTCTGAAAAATCCAAGTATGTCTCATACTGAAGAGATAGTATGCCTCCATGACTAAACTGTTGTTACAATTCTGAGCAGTCTATACTACATCTCCAAAGTGGTTTAAAAACAACACAACAATAGTCATTTGTTCAGAGATGTGCATTTTCGTATTTTTTTTACTTCTGCTAGTATCACAACGACCCTGACCCTTTAACCATTCGCTTTACACATTACCACTCTTTGAAACCTCGTAGTACCAGTTCTGTCGTGTTGAAAACATCGTTGTAAGTACCTTCAAATCAAACTTAATTACAGAACTATAATTCAGCAGAATACTTCCTTATCCGCGTTTTTCCTGCTGGTGCAGACCTACAGTAGTTCAAACAGAGCATCGGTTACATCGGTCTTATTAATATGATAGGTCTTACAAACGTTGTAAGTGTGTTGGTGCCACTCTGATTTATAGATATTAAGTTTTAAAATATTGTATGGATCTGAAATACAGGATATAAAAAAGACTATTATCAAAGTACTTCAAAGTTTTTAATGACCTTTCAATTAATACGAAACGCAGTTAGAGATTATTAAACCATTAAAATTGAAGTGTAAAGCTTTCAACTAAGAAATAAAAAGAAAGATGAAATCAATTAAGATTTACTTGATTCTTGATATAAAATGCACTGTATTTTAACAGAGTAAATACTACAAATATTTGCTTTAATTTGGGCAATATTTTTCTGGCCTGTCCGGAATGTAAAATCTAATTTCGTCATTCATTGTAATACATATATCAACATTTCCAGCATCAGTAAATTTGTTGCAGATCAATGTTCGTATAGTTTGCATTCCATATTTTGCACTGGACACAATATTAAGGTTCACAGATTTCGTAGATAGAAAGATAAAATTAGGTTGTAAAATATGTTTGGCACTGTTTCCTATTGTATTTAAAAACTTCTCACTCAGCAAAATTTCAGTCATTTCCGTTATATTAGAATATCATGTGGAATGATACCAGACATACACTGAAATTAGTGATTACTTTCTTCACCAATATCTGTTGTCTCCAGAGATGTAATTCCTGTGATACATTTTATTTTGAACTAATTTTAAACGATTCACCAGAGCTTATTCCTACCTTCAAAATACGTCGTTTGAATAAAGAAGAGACTTTGCAAATTAGATACTGCACGAATTGCAGATGTAATTTAAACTGAGGAAACATTCAAAATATTTTAATAGAGACAATGTAACAAATATATTTGAACTAATCTGAGTTTGTTTATTTCCTATAACAACCTCGCGCTACTACTTGTGCAAGCGCCAATCAATCATTGGCATTGACAGATGTATTATAAAGCTACTGCTTTGTAATCAGCTCAGTGTTATCACTCTAGTAAGAAGGCTTAATGAGTCAGAAATACATCAACGGAACTTACAAGAAACACCACTGAAATGACAATGGTGTATTTACATCTTTCCAACAAGGAAAAAGTTTTTCCGCTGTAACCTGCAGTGAAAGTGCCTGCAAAATTTTAAATGTATCGCAAACATCTTTGAACTAACATAAAGTTCGTTTATTTCTCATCGCTGTTTCGCCTAATGCTTAATTATTGGAAAAATATATATGTTCTTCCATAAATAGTTTACATACATTATTTTATAGACACAAACACACACACACACACATATTTGATGTCCATTGATGTCCTTGATACACTAGTATTATGAGCTCTTAATGCTAATGTATTTATGTAAATGTCAAACCAGCTGCGGGATATCTCACATCCATTCTACAAAGAACCGTAGAGAAAACATACTGGATTATTCTTTAATTTCTGAAAAACATAATTTTTGAAACATAATTTATCGTTTAATTTTATATATAAACTTCGTTCGATTAATCATAACAGCAAAGAGGGAGAAAAGACGAAAGAAAGGAGACAGAAAGAGATGGGGTAAGTTGAAATAGTAGCAGACAAAGAGAAAGACACTGTGTGTCAGAAAGAAATGATGGAAGGAGGTAAGAGGTTAAATAAAGACAAAGGAAAATAGAGAAGGAGGATATAAAACAGGAAGATGAAACAGGTTTGTGTGTGAAAGAGGGAAAACTGGGCACGAGAAATTATGATTAATTTCCGTTGATATGAGAATTTTAAAGGGCCACTTAATGTTTCGGTAATGGATAATTTAAATATAACATATAATTATTTCTTTAAATGCAATTATCCCCATTTTAGTTAACCAAATGGAGGTGTTTATTATATATATATTTATACAATTAAACCTTGGGAGAGGCATTATGCCGGTAATAAACACACGCACTGGTACAGTCCTTTATTAATTTATATAGTTTTTTGTTAAATTATTTCATTGCACTCTTGCAATCTCTTCAGTAACTTGTCTCTCCACTTCCATTTATTTTGAATGTATGATCTGGCGTTGTTTTAGCGTTGTTTCGAAACTGTTTGGTATGAGCATGTGAGTGTGTGCAAGTTCGTATGTGTGCACGCTCATATGTGTGCACGCACTTATGTGTTCGTGCTTATATGTAAGTATGTGCGTCCATATGTGTGTTTGTAACAATTTCGTTTATATCAGATCAGATAGAGACTATTTACGTTCATATTCCGCATCATATGTGTGAACAACACATGCAACCATGGGCAATTGTAAGGCCCTCATCTACGTGTATTTGGTGTTTAAAATTGGTTGCGTTTCAGTTATGAGGACCGACTCCTGTATTTGTCGCAACGATGCGTCACCGGGGTGTCTAGACAGGATTTCTATGCTAATTCTATCCAGTACACCGCCATGTTGTTCTTTGGCATGCTAGTAGAGCACGGAGGTTTCTTTTTGATTATTATAGTCCCTCCAATGTCCGTTTATACGCTCAGCCAAACTTCTTGCCGTTTCACCTATGTATGTCGTGTTTCTGTTTTTACACTCACCACCCATACAACTTATTTTGTAGACTGTCATTATAGGCTGTCATTCTTCCTCTCACAGATATTAAGACCACACATCGAGATGTCTCCTGATGGTTGTGAAAGCTCTGAGGACCTCCTCAGCAGAGTCAATGAATGTAACTGCTCCCATGACCTGACAGATTGTATTATAGGCAGTATGGATGTAGTATCTCTCTATCCATCCATTGACATTGACTTTGCCGTAGAGAGATGTGTTGAAATTATTTCGGAAAGTGAAGTAACCTTCCGTGAAGTGAACACGAGGGAACTAGGCCTCCTCCTAAAGCTCGTTTATAATAATGAATACCTAGATCACCACGACCTAGCTAGATTCTGCCCCACCAGGTCAGGACGAGGTAGACCACCTACGATCACATCAGCTGCTAGAAAAACCACCGCAGGGCGTTGGAAGGGATGGAATACACCCACCCACGACACAGAGGATAATATACAAACACGAAAAATGGTTGCACATGCTGTAGGTGCAAGTCTGAAGACCACCCTACAGAACCATATAGTTAAATTCAATGAAAAACTATACATGCAGGTCCAGGGAGCGGCTATTGGTGTCAGTGTGGCCGGATACGTGGCAAGCCTATTCATGACCTGGTGGGACAAAACGCTGAAAACAACTTTCGAAGAACACTCAATAACACTCAAACTATACGGGAGATATGTGGATGACATTAACATCGTAGTCAAAATACCATCAAACATTCAGACTGAAGAAAACGAGAAGATCGTGATGGAAAACATCCAGAATATAACTAATACAATACACCAGGGCATCAAGGTAACAATAGATTACCCAACAAGACACCTAAACATGAGACTCCCAGTACTTGATACAGAACTTTGGCTAGAAACAATTAATGACAAATTTCAAATCCTCCACTCACATTATATGAAACCTATATCTTCAAAGTATGTTATCCATAAGAATTCGGCTCTATCACACAGTGTGAAAATCACTATATTAATAGCCGATTTAGTTAGAACAATGAAAAACATATCCACCCTGTGCAGTCAATGGGAGGGGCAAAAACATATTCAAGACTTCATGTATCGCATGCAATTTTCGGGATACAGCCAGAAAGATAGAATCCGGGTATACAGATGAGCTAACAAGAAATTTGAGGAGATTGTTGTCAAAAATACAAATGGAACACAACCTAGATACCGTAACAAACAGTGGAATAGATTACAAGGGATTAGTGACAAAACAAACAAAAAGACCACGTGGCACAATACCGACAAGTTCCAGGGAGTAATGATTGTGGACACCACGCCACACGGAGATCTGGCCCGCAGATTTCGAAAAATCCTCAAAAGTACCAAGTTGAGGATAAATGTTATAGAAAAACCAGGGAGATCCATTAGATCAATAATATGTAAAACATATCCCTTCAGAAGAACAAGGTGTGTTGAGGAGAGTTGCATTGTGTACAAAAATAGTCCTGGTGCCAAATGCAAAGCCAGAAATGTGGTCTACAAAATAAGCTGTATGGATGGTGAGTGTAAAAACAGAAACACGACATA
>NC_068988.1:68164146-68168266 GCF_001194135.2 Octopus bimaculoides | reverse complement strand
ATATATATATATATATATATATATATATATATATATATACACATATATACATATACATATACACACATTTGTGTGTGTGTGTGTGTGTGTGTGTGTACACGATAACCAGCAATGCAGAAGATATGCGTTTGTGTTAGCAGCCACTGAATACATTATGCTGTCTTAAAATGAAAAACAAC
Source organism: Octopus bimaculoides (assembly GCF_001194135.2). Classification (NCBI taxonomy): domain Eukaryota; kingdom Metazoa; phylum Mollusca; class Cephalopoda; order Octopoda; family Octopodidae; genus Octopus; species Octopus bimaculoides. The sequence continues at coordinate 68,168,087 of NC_068988.1, read as the reverse complement.
AATAAACTCCCTGGACACGTAGAATCGTAGGTACACAATACTTAACAATAAATGACCGTTAATGGCGAGAAGGCATTTAAACATGTGCCTATTCGATCAGAGCTAAGTTAAACTACTAGTGATATAGTAACAACAGCATCGATAACAATTAATACATTCAACATTAATTTCTTTTAGGATATGAAGCAGACCAAATAGTTCTTGATATAAACTTAAACTTATATTAGGTATTTTACATATTCTGGTATGTTTATCGAATGGTTAAGTTGACAGATGTTATATGATTGAAATTTCTCACGCTTCGTAATCACTTGCATCCAAGCATTAAGTAGTTCTAACTGCAGTGCATGTTGATAATTACCGAAGTATGTCTACTCTGGAATCCAAGTACTTCTGTGGCCAGTGTAATTTAGTATCACTAAAATGTTTTTTTGTGTTTGCATTATTATTCATTAGTTTAATTATGGCTGCTTAATTAATGTATTAGCATGCTTTACGTATATATTGACATAGATAATTAGCACGTGTTGAAAACCAACTGCATCAACTGCTCAAAACAAATATCATTTAATGATTGATTTACTTTGGAAATACTGAATTAATGCGTTAAATTTGATATTAGTACAAAATATGGAATGCCAAATTTCAGATATCAACACTCTATGTAATATTGCAAAATTATATAAGGTACTCAATTTTACGAGACATGCATTTATTTCTTTGAGAATTCTCTCTTATTTAACCATCTAAAAGAAAACCTCTTCTAAACTTTCTTACATATTTCTGACATGTGACAGGAAACACTATTTTGTTAAAACTGTTTCATAACCATCGATTACAGTGATACTATCTATGCATAATCAAAAGCTAAAACTGTATAAACAATAGGAAGAGGTTTGATGTTTTGTGAACTACAGATATATTCTTTTCTATTCTAGCCACAAGGCCCAACATTTGGTGGGAGGAGGCCAGTCGAGTAGAGCGACCCCAGTACGCTACTGGTACTTAATTTATCGACCCCGAAAAGGTGAAAGGCAAAGTCGACCTCGGCGGAATTTGACCTCAGAACGTAAACACGGACGAAATACCACTAAGTATTTCGCCCGGCGTGCTAACGTTTCTTATTTCTTTACTACCCAGAAGGTGCTACACACACAGGGGACAAACAAGGACAGACAAACGGATTAAGTCGATTATATCGACTCCAGTGCGTAATTGGTACTTATTTAATCGACCCCGAAAGGATGAAAGGCAAAGTGGACCTCGGCGGAATTTGAATTCAGAACGTAGCGGCAGACGAAATACCGCTAAGCATTTCGCCCGGCGTGCTAACGTTTCTGCCAGTTCGCTGCCTTAACAACCGATATATTACTGCTGAAAAGTAGTATGTATTAAAATTAACTGAAAGGTTCTTAACGCTAGCCATAGTATGTTAACCGTATTATTTTGAAACAATGAATATAACAGCATTTTTTGTTGTCGACAACTTTAAGTCTTCACCCACAAGCGAAATTTCACCAAGGAAATTCTAACTGTGATCAAAAGAAAATAATTAATCTAATATTTCTAAATTCCATCCCAATATTGAGGTAATAAAACGTATCTAATGTATGACATAATCGACATAATGGCGCTAGCAAGGAAAAGTGAATATTACACAGGTCTGCGACCACAATATTGTTTCCCATTTTATTGTAATGTAACTACTCGCCACCAATTATTGTAGTATCACCAGTTGCTATGGCGATACTTGTTTACACTATAACCGTGTAGTACTGATTAACAAATGACAAAGCAGGCTAACAACAACGTAACGATACAAAAAACTCTCCACGAACTATACAAGAACCAAAAAACGATATTCCGACACATTACGACTTCCTGCGATTAAGCCTACTCTCTCTCTCTGTCTGTCTCTGTCTCTGTCTCTGTCTCTGTCTCTGTCTCTCTCTCGCTCTCTCTCTCTCTCTCTCTCTCTCTCTCTTTCTTTCTCTCACGCAGACAGCTACTATTTATAGTCCTTCGGTGAAGTCTATTTACGCAGGGGATGTCGTGATTCTCGCCACAACATCTCCCATTTTGAGATTTCGACTTCAGTAGGAAACAAAATTTCTTTTCTTTTTTCCTTCTTTCCAACACCTGTCCCTTCTTGAAATGTTGCTTCTCTTAGGAGCTCAGTACCTTTTTCCGCTTAAGAGTTATTTCTAAACATTAAGTCTGTTTACGTTTTCTGTTATTACTTTTAGGCTCATTCCCTTTCTGTGCTGGCACATCGAACATGTAAAACACTTCCATCGGAATTTTCTTCCTTTCGTCTCTATGTCCGATTTTTAATTGATTTAGGTGTCATGTATGCTCCTATCGTTGGCCTTTTATTAAATACATCGTGTTTCCAATTCTTTTAGTCACTGCATCATCCTACCAACTCTCTTTACCGTTTTTGTATACTTTGAAATAGACTTTGTCTCCAACATCAAAATGTTTAGTTGAATTTTTTTGTATTTTCAATAATTTGTCGAAGATCGCTAAAGTGGTTTTTAGGTTGGGCGTTATTCTGTACACCCTTAAGAATTTAGTTAACGCTTCGTTATTTCCTAACTCCTTCTTTGCGTATTTAGCACTCGCTTGAAAGTATCTACGAATCGTTCTGCTTGCCCATTTAAACTCGGATTGTAGGGCAGGGTAATCATGTGTTTGATTGCATACATTTTACAGAATTTCCTGCAGTCGTATCCTGTAAATTGTGTTCCATTGTCCGATATCATGGTATCCGAAACTCTGTATCGAGCCAAATGTTCGTGCAGGAACTTTATTATTGCATTCGATGTAGGTTGACTCCACCTGCATACTTCAGGCCACTTAGTAAAGTTATCAACAATGATCAAGTAGTACGCGCCATTCACTGGCCCAGCGTAGTCTATACGTACCGTGAACCACGGTCTATCCTTCTCAGACCACGATTGGTATTCCACCGGTAGTGCCTTGGCTGGTAACGCACAAGCTTTACATGATTTTACCAAATTTTCCATATCCCAGTCCAATGTCGGCCAATATTCATAACTACTCACCAATTCTCTTATTCCACTATGAAATTCATGTTATATCGGTTTTTGTAGTGCAGCTGGTACCACCACTCTTTTTGTGTACATTAATATATCGTCGCAGAGTGGAAAATGTTTCACAATCGTGATTCTCTTTTGTTTATTTTTCAGTTTCCTTCATTTTATACGTTTGTCCTCCACTGATCTATTTTTTATATCTTGTACAGTCACTTGGAACCCCTTGACTGACATTACGCATAATGTTTTTAATTTCCTTTTCTGATTGTAATTTGGCTATCATTGTATCTTCCAACACTTCCGCATTCTTCGGAATTAGCCTAGATAAACACTTCGCATAGCAATTTTTCATAGAAAGAACGTACTCTATCTTAAACTTGTATTTTAACAATATTGTACCCCAGCGTTGTAATATGATAGCTGTATGGGCAGGAATTCCTTTCTTCAATCCGAAAATTGATAAAAATGGTCGCTGGTCGGTCTGAAGCCGGAAACCTCTACCGTGGAGAAAACTGTGAATCTTTGAAGATGTACTAGTCACCATATTCCCTATCATTATACCTATTGCTATTATACACTCCACATAATAATACCATCCAGTGAAGCGAACACGGAATTACCCATCGGAGGAACTTACTGCATGAGTTATAATTCCTAGTAGTAATACATGTTAAATACACTCCGTAGCCAGGAACATAAATGAGAGCTACCACAGTATCCGCTTGAGCTAGCAGAAACGTTAGCACGTCGGGCGGAATGCTTAGCGGTATTTCGTCTGTCTTTACGTTCTGATTTCAATTTCCGCCGAGGTCGATCTTCTCGACTGGCCCTCCGCCGAAAAATTTCTGGCCTTGTGCCTAGAGTAGAAAAGAATATATCCCT
>NC_068988.1:68158565-68163183 GCF_001194135.2 Octopus bimaculoides | reverse complement strand
ATTTCTGAAAACCAGTGGATAGATTCCACTGAAATTAGATAAATAACCTTCGAACAGATAGTCAGCAGCGCCGCCTGGCTGGGGCTTGGCTGCTCTGCATTGACAAGGGGCAACACCCTGAAACTAGTCTGCAGATGCCAAACCAGCAGGGGGACACTGCTGACCTCCCCCGTTCGAAGGTTATAAAGGACACAGGTTTCGTGTGTCACATAGCTAGCTAGAGGCGATGGCTTCTTGGAGCTAATTCACGGCAGCTTTCGTCCTAATTTTGGGACTGCCATGTTGGCTTGGCGATAACTATTAATTTCCAGTACCGCTGCCGTAGTCTCCTTTAGAGAGACTTAGAAATATTAATAAATATATATATATATACATAAATCTCAGACCGACCCCATAAACTTATGCGTCCCCTATAACCCTCTACATTCATCTCCATAAACGTGTTGTGCGCAATCAAACACAAATAGCTACATACGCACAAACACATCTATAAACATACACACATGCACGCATATATGCTCTTCGAGACAAACACAGACGTACTCATACGTTTATACACAGATACAAGATACTAAATGCTTTTCCAAACATACATGCCTCCTAAACATGTTCGCAGTTACACTTGTATATAGAATTAAAATCTACAGGATAATAAATCTATTAAGAGTTCTAGAATGAAATATAAACAAGAAACGTCAGAGAAACGCCCTCTGTTGAAATGTCACTGTTATTATTACGGTGTTCAATAATAATAAAATCAATAAATTAATTACCAGTAAGAGAAAGTGGGGTGTTGATATGTCTCTTCGGCAGTGAAGTGTACATTGCTGGTACTTCTATTATTATCTCCACTAGTCGCAAAATGAAAGGCTAAACCAATCTTAGCTGCGTTTGAAATTAGAATTTAAACGGATGTGATTTTCTTGTAGTTTTGTTCTTCAAGAATTGACCGTACTAATTGGTGAGAATGATGGACTTTTGGGCTTCTGAGCGGTTGCAAAATAACGGTTGCAGAGATTACTTGCAAAGTGTGGGAATTCCAAATCACCAAAGTTCTGGGTGTAGTAATTAAATTGCTACTAGATGACGTGGGTGATATTAATACATAGGTGGAGAAGTGGCAAATGAATTTAGAGAACCTGGATGAAGGAGACACGAGACCAGCTAGTCGCTAACTGCAGTGGTAGTAAATAAGGCTGCAAAAAGAGACATAATTTTATTAGCCATAAGCTGAGGAGTGACTGGCACATTTCTCATGCTTATGGATGAGGATGAGGTAATATAGTGTTTTATTTATATGTTCACAGATTGCATCCTTATTCTGTAAGTTACAGCATAACTGTAACCCATATGGAGATATTGTTTTAGGTAACTTTTCATGCGTAGACTGGATGTCAAATGGTTGGGAAGAAATGACGACTATCAGGAACGTGGTTAATGTAGGGGACAAGTTTGAAGACACAATATAACCCTACGTCACAAGAGGTTATAACGTGGTTCAGAGAGATGCGTGGCCTATGTGTTTTTTCGAGTAATACTAGGCACCATGGTACGGTGTGACAGGAGTTACCGAGGTTTTAGCTTCGACACATAATGTCACCAATTCTGATAGATTGAGACCATAACTTCTCTGGTGATATCACTGTTTAAATGCATTGGTCATTCAGAAAAGAGATGATCACCATAAAAAGATGCATTGAGTTTCTTAATTACGTGCCCAATATTTTCAGTTCAACACATTTTAGTGCTGGCAACCTTCCTCAAAGAAAAGAGGAAATGCATTAATGTACATACATTCAAATACCACCGGGATGTAACACGCGCCAAACACCGTTTCGTTAAGAAACTTTGATAAGGAAGAAGATGTAGGGAAAGATGATGATGATGATGATGATGATGATGATGATGACGACGACGACGACGACGACGACGACGACGACGTCGACAACTACGACGACGAGGATGACAGTGAGGAGGGTGGGGGAAGGGAAGTCGGAAGGACTGAAAACATTAGACGTCGATGTATTAAGGTAGTATCAATTCAAATATTATAGCCAATTACTAAACTTTTAAGTTGTTCTGATACATGGAACTGAATATATACCTAAGTTTTCTTTCTATATTTTAGAGTATGAATACTTTACGCTAAGCTATGTAAATTTTATTTCCTATTTCTAATTATCTATTACAAACATCGATTTCATATTACGATCATCAGGTGAATTTGAAAGTACGCTACATTAGTTTTCCCTGGCCTGAAATGGTAAGGATATATAAAATTTGTTACTGTAAGTCAAAGAGATGTATTAGCTTGATTTTAAAATAGTTCGCGTTAAAAGTTTTATTTCATTAATTTGGATGGATGTCTGCTTATTGATAAAATTATTTACTGCATTTAGAATGAAACATCTGAATTTCTGTTAGGTGTACAGGAATAGACACTGTGTCTGGGGAAAAATAAATGTTAGTTGTATTCATAATGGATCTATATTTCATTTGCAGAATGTAACTTTCAGATAATTAGTTTTCAAAACTAGATTCAAAATATTTATCACAGAGACATATGCAGTAACCATATAAACATCAACAAGAACAGCAAAAGCAACCATTATTACATTAACAATATGCGTCTAAAATTGCTTGAGTACAGTATATATATATATATATATATATATGAGTAAGCTTTTACGTCCGTATGTGTGCACGCGCACACCCCCTCTCTCACACACACACACACACACACACACACACACAAACACACTCGCACGCACAAGGACGCACAAATACACATAAACGCAGACTTACACACACACACATATTCCACAACTGAATTTAGTGCAAAAGGGGTTATATTAAGTTTATCATATTGAATACTTTAGTATACTTCAGATGAAAGATTTCTTCTCCTTGTATTGAGAAGTAGTACTTACTAATCATGTCATCAATTTAATAATACCAGACCTAACTCCCGATGCAGCGAGCTGGGAGCTTCGACAGAGCGTCGGAAAAATATTCTTCAGTTTTTATCCCGACCTTCTACGCTTTCGCTTCACACATCAACGGAGTCAACTACGAATGAAATAACAGTGGTTAAAATTTAAACTTTCCTGGGCTATCATAGACTCGGGTACCGCATACCAGTTGTGGACTTTGCTTGAAAGAAGCCTTCAAAAATTGTAGCACACAACTCACCATAATTGCTTAATAAATACAAGGCCTTCACTACGTGTAAGCACAAATTCTTCCACACTTTTTAATTCTTTCATAAATCTAAACGTAAGCTAAATCTTCACGAATAGCACTCGCATACACACCCCTATGATCATTAACACATACCCCTTCTATATCTCTATAACTCTTATTTCTACCTTATGTCTTACCTCTTTTCTATCTACCTTAGCTCATCACACTATGAGATAAATATTAATTCTTTAATTTATCCTTAATTCATTCTTAAAACTTAACCCAATAAATCTCCAAATAAAACCCCTCTAACTCTAACTCCTACTCATAAATAATTCAACATTCAACTAGCTCTGCCTTTCTCGATTACCTACATACCCATGACCCAATTGCTAAAAATAACTCTACAGCCACTGACCTTAGCCAGAACGGACACAAGCAGTTACTACTAAAGTTCCCACTCCAATAACTTTAGACTTTAAGACTACCAGACATCTACTACTCTCTTTAAATTCTTTTCATTTTGCTCTATTTCTTTACCCTACCTCCCTCCTTCTTCTCATCGTCACTCTTATCTTCTCGGCTACTCCGTACACAATTATTAGAACCATACACCGTTGCACCTTATTTTACCCTATAGACATTCCTTAAAATCCCCCACCTCACTCTATCTACTTCTCTTTCTGTTTATTTTCTTTAGTTTTACCACTTAATAGTCACGTCCGCTACCATTCTGTTATTGAACGTTGATATGCTCGTGTCTTTTTTCTGGAGATATCTACTATATCGAGATTTTAACCCACATGAATATACGCAGAATTGCACCTGAGCACTTACGCTCATTGATATACGCAGGATTGCACCTAAAGACTCATGCTCTGGTTTCTATAATTTCGGAAAGTTGAACTATGAACTTCTATGCTTCTTTTTCTTCTTACTTTCCATCTCTTTATTCTTTTACTCGCTTTCTCTTTGTCCAATTAATATATATACCGTTTTCCCTATGTTTTCCCAATTTGTCTCTGATGAAGGACTATCCCATACTCGGGGATATCCCAGAAACAATGTTTTCTGTCTCGTTTAACAATTATATATCCGCTGCATCGGAAATCTATAATGGCTTTATAACTGCCGTCTCGGCTACAACCTTGGAGCCCTAGTAATCGTTACAGCACTTACTTAACGTACCTCATTGTTTAGATCACCTGTAAACTACCCCCCCCCATACTTATATACATTATTTTTTTCGTTTTTTTACTTCTTTGTAAAAAACATTTTCATTCTGCTTCTTCTTGATAATTTGCCATGCAATGAAAGCCGGTTAGAAATCTTTATTAAAATATGCTTCCAGTTTAGCATTCTGCCTTATTATTATTTTTCATTTTCCTATTATTTAACACAACCCCACTATTTACTGACTTATATATATATATAT
>NC_068988.1:68156958-68158017 GCF_001194135.2 Octopus bimaculoides | reverse complement strand
TGTGTCTGTGTGCGTGTGTGCATACATACATATATATATAGTTTAGACGCGTTTTAACCTTACAGCTTTCCCACAGTTTTTTGCCTTTAGCCCTATATATTTGTCTTTTGCATGCGTGTGTATGGGTGCGGGGTTATTGTATGCGTGTGAATGTGGGTGTGTATGCGTGTGTATATATGCATATGTACATATATGTATAGTTTTTGGCCTGTATGTGGGTGAGCATGTGTGTGTTTACATATATGTATAGTTTTTGGCGAGTATGTGGGTGAGCATGTGTGTGTTTAAAGCGAGGGTGGTTTAGTATATAAATATAGGCTAACGTACGGATTGGCGCGCTTACGCGAAACTATAGTCTTTTCTACTCCGTTACTTTTACCCCCTCCCCTTACTTAGCGCTCTATTATCTCTTTTTGTCTTAATGACGGTCAGCCACAGAGTAATTTCCCTTTGTTTAACGGTCATTTCTTACAGGAATTTTCAATGGCCGGATAGCTGAAGGGATGTGGGCGTGGCCTCCCACCCCGGCATCCGAAACCTGGAGTTTTATCATGGCTACCGAATAAGTGTCACATATTTTTTACAGATATATATATATACATACGAAAGGTTCTTTCACTTTCTGTCTATCAAATCGACTTACGAGTCTTTGGCAGACCAGAAGTGTCACGCAGTGAGACTAAACATCGTACCATGTCGTTAGGAAACAAGCTTCTTACCACACAGCCACGCTTGAACCTGTTGATATATATTCTGGAGTGAGAATGTATTTAAAACTAATTACATAAATTTGTGTTTACGCGTATATCTGAATATATATATATATATTGATGCAGGGATGGCTTCAAGGTTAAGAACTTCCTTCGGTGATCTTGACATTCTGCGTGCAAAGTGACGGCTATGATGTAACGACATGTGTAGATGTTATCAGATTGGATGAAGTGTTGTGAATGAAATTGAAGTCACGGAATTTACCTGGAAACACGTCCGACAGATTAATTCAGCTAATGTCCTATTTACTATTATGCTAAATTCTTGTATATATATATATATATATAT
>NC_068988.1:68155836-68156739 GCF_001194135.2 Octopus bimaculoides | reverse complement strand
TATATATATATATATATATATATATATATTTTCGAATTTGTGTGAAGAATAATATATCCGTTGAATAAATTTACGACACGATCTGATTTACATGTTTCTTATTATTGTATTTAAAAAGGAAATTTTTACAATGTTGAAGTTTGTTAAACATAAAAAAAAATATTTAGTAATGTTCATAAAGTTCAATTAGCGATTTCATACTTTCGTAGTGATCATCAGATTTCAAAGCGTATTTATTAACAGTTGAGTTGACTTCTTGACAACTGCAGTAAAATTACTGACTTTTTCCATTTTATACCTTTGAGTACGTTCCGATAAGCTGAATTTTTCGAATACGGCTTTGACCAATCAGTACGCAGCTTAAACATCACAAATTGTCTGATGCACCGATATAACTGGCAGAGATCCCGCATTTATTTTAACCAATTAGTTTGAAGCTTACATGTTAGGGTTTTATGAATGAGCAAACTTAGTTGGTTTTGATCGTTTTTACTTCAGTCTTTGCGAGTCTTCTGTAATTTGTTTTTATTCATATCTTAAAGATATTTTCTAATCTACATCATTAGCTGGTTGTTATATTATTATTATTATTATTATTATTATTATTGTTATTTCCGTTCAGAACACGGCGGGATCTATGCCAGCATTACCGGTACACTCGACAAACCGTGACATTTAAGCTGCATACTGATTGGACAAAACGTGGAAGGTCAAAACATGACCAATTGGTTGCCCACTATTCTCCTATGCATCACCCACTATTCTCCTAAGCGTCACCTACTATTCTCGGCTCCTAGGCCCCAAGGTCGTATTTCGGTCGCCTGTTCGTCTTCGTCCACCGTCCTAAATCTCACTCTGTGTCGTTTTGCTTGTTTTATTTTGTTTGCTCTTGACCCTAATTCT
>NC_068988.1:68153316-68155736 GCF_001194135.2 Octopus bimaculoides | reverse complement strand
ATATATATATATATATCAAGATGGCTTAAGATATGTGTGTTTAATATTATATCATTGGAAATGAACATAGTGATTTTGCAATCATTTGAAAAAGCATTGTGTAATTTTGTGTATAGAATAATTGATTTATACAAAGTTTTCCGTCTCTAATTTCACTTTTACAGTCATAAATCTGAATATATATGAAAAAGTTCTTTCCAGCTAATGACGACCGTCATTAACGCGTTTTCTATAGGAAGTCTAATTATATTCCAACACATATTTTATCAAGTTTGCGATACATGTGTCATTTAATCGGATGTCCTTCAACTTATGTCACATAGAAAAATATTTCTGAATTGATCTCTAGATATAATTTCCTAATTTCCTGTCTAATGGGGAAAATATTGACAATTTTTGCAACTGATTTAGTTAATCTACCCTTGTAATGACATTTCAATTTTTCATTTCCTAAATTTGTAAGCGCACCAGACAAGGATGAAGCCGCATCCTTTCAGAAATAACTATTAATATTCGTTCAAAGTGTTTTTGCGATCTATAGAATTATTACGTTCATCAAAGACAAAGTATTTTGTTATTCAAACAAGTACATATTTCAAATAGTATTTAATTGTTGTGGACTGTAAATTCATTCAATTTTTCTTGCAACACAGCACTAGTGAAGTGTGTTGTTATGACCTGGAGGAGCTCTCAAAACCTTTGCATTATATATGCATTAGTAAATACGTTTCCTAGAGTATTGTGATTAAAATTCGGGGCTAATGCAGTTTCGCACCTCTACTTGAAAAATGCATTGTTTTGAATAATTGTTTTCGGATTCCTCCGTTTTAGATGTCGGAGATGACAAATATGCACGAAAATTTTTTTTTTTTTCAACCAACCCCACTCTAATTGAATTTTTTAAATTTTGTTTAAAGAAATCGTAGCGAATTGACGAACATATGCAAATCGAAATTAAATACAGACAAAAATGTTAAAGTGAAAAGAATTTGCGTTTTATTTGTGTTTACATTATATAATAATTTAATGTAAATTGAATATACACCATTTTATGAGAAACAAACATTAATTTTAATAATTAATGTTATAAAGTTTAATAAGGTGTTCAAATTTCACCTCTCCCAAATTTTAAATTTTGAACTTTTTCATGCATATATCTCTGTCCGTTTATTCATAAAATACATTTGTTAACTAAATGTGACAGTCCTATAGAAGACGGTGTTACTGTTGTTTTTAGCCCCAGGAAGACATTCATATCTATTTATCTCTTTATACACACATCTATATGCTTAGAGAATTTAAAATTTTGAAAACGTGGTTTCTTGCATATTCGGTATCTCCATCATCTAAAACATAGGGAAAAAAATTTCGAAACCCATCAGAATTTTAATGAGGATTATTTTATTTATTTATTTTTCTTTTTTGCATATTCGTAATCTCCGATATCTAAAACGTAGGAATCCAAGAAATCTTTTCCGAAAAAATATATTTTTCAAGGTGCCAAACTGCATTAGCCCTTAAAATATATATAAATATATATATAAAATATATATAATATATATATAAAGATAGTTACCTCCAATCCGCTCTCGTAATTAATAGAACACCACAAGACTTCTGTCTTTGTGTTTTGGAACTATATACGAAATAATAAAATGTATGCGATTAATCAATCTTTCCAGCTCACTTCACTAATTTATTTCGTACATCTAGTTCCTATTGTCCATTAGTCATGTGTTTCCTTCATTCCTGCGCCCTGTAAGTTCAATAAATCTGTTTATTTTTATTTATTTATATTTAACTTTGATTCATTTTTCATTTATCGTTTTAAATCTTTATTTTCATCCTTCGGTTCCCAATGATCATACATCTTTCTCTCACACCACACATTTTCAAATTTTATATTTTGTATTTAATATTGTAAATTTAAAATTACAGGCATCTACTTTTAGTACCACTACAACCAGGTGATTCCTAAATCACCGCCTCACTTCCACTTTTATCAGATTCCCTTTAGCTTGACATTTTCTTTATCTTCAACAAATTCTTTATCAGTATCACTACAACTCTCACTCTCATTTTTGATAAATCTGGCCACGTTTTAATAATTTCCACTTGTCCTCACAATTAGTTTTCATCGAGCGTTTTCATTTGAAGCTGCAATCAAATATAACCTATAACTATTTTTTATTCCCTCTGGCTGACGCATTTCTCTGACGCTTCCTTTTAGTCTAACGCATTTTACTCTGATGTTTCCTTCATTCTTGACAAACTGGAATACAATAATATCCTCCACTAGAGACTTCCTTCGCTTTTACATCTCATTCATTTCTCTCTTCCTCTCTGTGTTGACGGTATACTTTAATCTACACATACAAACGTATACATGTGTATATGTGTATATATATATATATATATAT
>NC_068988.1:68152194-68152869 GCF_001194135.2 Octopus bimaculoides | reverse complement strand
TATATATATATATATATATATATATATATATATATGCATACCTGGGTACAGGACGTCACGAAACAACGTAGACAAAATGAAAAGCAGAACATAAACAGACCACAGAACAATTTGGTTTTCAAAATTTAGACCCAGATGTGACGCAGAAATTAACTGAATCTGACAAGAAGAAGTTTTGGCGAATTTCCGGAGCATAACATCAATCCATAAATGCCTAACACAAAGCGCAAAATGCATAAACTAAGCAGGCAATCAAAATCGAGTGTACAATTATCTCTGCTTATAAAAGTTTGCTAAGATCTAGCCAATTTGTTTCACAGTTTGGCTTTTTACACCTAACTTCCCTCATTTTGACAATGGACGTCATCCTGACCTTACAATGTAGCATGCAAAACTGTCTGTTTACCAGTTTGCCTGTTAAAATTTATAATGCAGAGTAGGTAACACTGCCCAGTAATAATATTATTTCACAATATAGTCATAAAACAGGCAGACTTTTTAAGAAAACCTTAATCTCCTAACATTATATATATATGTGTATGTGTGTGTGTGTGTGTGTGTGTGTGTGTGTGTGTGTGTGTGTGTGAGTGTGTGTCTATGTCTATATATGTATATATATGTTTGTATATATATATATGTATGTGTATATATATATGTGTGTGTGTATATATATAT
>NC_068988.1:68148548-68152030 GCF_001194135.2 Octopus bimaculoides | reverse complement strand
ATATGTATATGTATATAGATAGATAGATAATTAGAGATAGCTAGATAGATAGATATTTCGTATGTCTTTACATTATGAGCTCAAATTCCGCCGACGTCGACTTTGCCGCTCATCCTTTCGGAGTTGTGTGCTGTGGTCGATCTCGTTGACTGCTCCCCCACCCCCAGCAAAAAAAACAACAACAAAAAAACTCGTCCCTTGTGCCAAGATTAGAAAAGAATTTCAGCTAACATTTCTGTACTTGATGTTACCAATGAATTCCTACGTTAATAGGGGAAAATATCTATGCATGCATCTTAAATATTTTCACTTGTTCTATCTCTCATTATGCTTCGAAAATTATATGGAAGCAAGATATTTCTTTAACATAATGGTCGAGAAATATATCACTGCAAGCTATTAAACTATTTCGTGGAATTATTGTAATGTCAACTGTTTATTGCTATGAGCTTTACACCCTGCTCTACACAACCATACGAAGCTTTTTTCAATTTTCTTATAACTGAATGCGAGGTCGTATCCATGATTATATTGTGTTTTCCGTGATTCATTCGTGGCATGAAGAATTTTTCTTTATTTCAGATGCCTGAGTCGAATAATTACTCGTGCGGAACGGGTGTGGTGTACAAACGAGTTACCACTTGAATTTGCTATCCCTAAATATTAACAGCATACCCATCTCCGCAGTGTTTGGAGAGTTTGTCTCTATAGAATTCTTTTTTTTATAAAGTGTTTTCACTTTAGATGAATTTGCAAGTAACAGAATGCAGATGTACGTGTTTTCAATCTCTTCTCCCTTACCCCTGATACATTGACGGCAACTGTGCTTTTTCGTAAGTGTTTCCCCTACACTCTTGCAATAAAGATTGTCATTTATAAACGTTTTACATTATTTCAAATACAGTTTTGACGTTGTTTGTTTCTCTTCTGATTTTAATTAAGAATATTTAACAAAAATTTGAAAACTAAACATCTGATATTTCAATTTGAAATTCTATGAAACTAGAATATTTCTTTGATTCCAATATTTCTTTTGTTAAATCTAGAATTTGGTTCCTGTTACAGATCCTGTTATGGACTTGAATCTGATTAGCTAATTATTTGAAGAAAAGTCATTAACTGAGAATCATGAGACAGAAAATTCATGCATTTGATGTTTCACTGAAAACTGCAAACTTCTAAAAGCTTTGAAGTGTTATATTCGAAGTAGTTACATATCAGCTTAAAGCAATAACAATTGACGTAATCGAATCACTTTACATTCGTTGCACCGGCGCTAACAAGTCATCCTCTAAGGAGTATCTTGATTTGTAGTAATGCCAGCTAAATCACACAGAAAGAGCGCACTAACGGACACATTAGATAAAATATTTCATTGCCTAAATGTATGATGGCATGACCACACCTATTGTAAATTTGATATGTGCGACAATAGTTTACCTAGGTCTGAAAATACTGCAGCGAATCGCATAAAATGTAGCAAGGCTTCCTTCAATAGTGTTGTTGCCTAATCTTTGCAAATCTTTTTTTAAAATTCCGAATGCATTTTTAAATATAAATGTTCTGCAGTTTGTTTTGCATTTCCTTCAAGCAAATAAGTAGATTTGTTTAGTTTTTATTATTTTTTTTTTGTTTCTTTAATTGAGCATAATTTATGCAGGATAATATTAATTTGAAGGTAGAAATTTTACAATGAAATATATGCGATTAGGATTCTTAATTCCATGTTTTTTTGCAAATATGTGAAACAACGGACGGTATGTGGGATAAACCATGTCAAGCTAGCCAAAGAGCTGTAATAAGCAGTAGTATAGATGCATACATTTCTGATTACCTCTAAGCAAATACCCTCAAATAATCTACCTCATGTAGCATTTGTTGCGCTAATTTCATAGAATGTGGGCAGTGAGAGAAACATCACATACGATATAAGTTCAGTTAATAATGCAACAGTCTGAAGAAAGCAGAAATACTATAGATCTCTACTAGCTCGGTGTTACTAACAGGTAAAATTTCTAAGGACATTCAGGAAAATAATGGCTGATCTGTTCAAAAGAATTAATTGGATAGAAAACGAAAGCAACTTAGTGGAATCTGGAAAACGTTGTGTCATTGTCATAAGCAAATTGTTGTTCTTGTACGGAGATTTTTATGATAAGGTATTTAATGGTATTATGAAAGAAAAACGAAATAAATCAATTTTGACGACATTGGTTCTCGTGAGAAGATAAAAACCATTTCTTATTTATTCCCCGTCATAAACGCATAATAAAGAATGAACGCACGCCAGAAAGAAACAGGTGATTCTTGAAGTAAGTTAGGAAAGCAAAAATAAAACGTTATATACATAAACAGATTTAGGCAAATACATTATCGGCAATGTAAGCAATACTGGGATTCTTGAAATTGGTAGTGCAGGTAAATAAGATTATTAAGAAGAGAGAAACGTCAATAGGAAAATCTATTACTAATATGGTAAACAGCACTTCAGCAATCAAACCAATCCATTACTGATTAGTCATAATATTTATAGTATATTAATGCTTCATTACAAGAAAAGAGTGCAACATTTGTTGAAAATCCTGGAGGTTTAGTACATGCATATGCAAGAAAATTCTACTGAAGTCACGTTGTAGAAATAATGTGATATTACAGAAAATTGGAATATTTCAATTCCCACTCCGTCAAAATATGAAACACTTCCACTGCTCTAGAATACAAGCAAGTCAGCAACACTAGCGAGCTCATCTTGTTTCTCATATATATATATATATATATATATATATATATAGTCACTATGGAGATATTTAGACATCTTATAGGGATTTTTTTACCAAAGATAACCAAGTTTAATATATTCCATTTTGAAGAGATATCATATTGAATATAAGATATCAAATATTATTATTAAGTTTGAAAACGAAGAAATTCAATGGATAACATTGATTTATTAATTAACATGTTCACCTTCAATTGTTTCATTTCGCGTCCAGTTAAAGCTACGAAACATATATAAATATATTACCTTGCATTTCAAAAATAATGTAATACATATACACATACTCATGCATACAAGTACATACATACACACATAAACAAATATTATTTCACATTTTTTTTTATCTATTCTTTATTCCTTATTTCCACTTCCTTATTTATTTTTTTTATATATTTTAATCATTTACGTTTACTCATATATACTTTGATTGATAATTATCATTATTATTGAAGTTAAATATACATATAAATATCAAGTAATACGCAAATGAACATACATGCTCACACAAATAACAAACATGTCTTTATATATAAATATAAATAATAAAATACTTATTTAATAATTTTTAACTAACATGCATTCATACGAACTAATATAGTAACTTAGGAAGCAACAGACACACGATAGTATATAAACAAATACATTCATACTTGTTTAAAATGTATATATGCATTTAAACACACACACACACACACACACAAAC
>NC_068988.1:68145834-68147522 GCF_001194135.2 Octopus bimaculoides | reverse complement strand
ATTACAGAAAAATAATAACGCCACACAGTGGACTTCTCAAAATGACCACATTTAGTACCTAATGCGAGGAAAAACAACCAACAGAAGACGACCAACTTTCTTTTAAATAAACGTAACTGTGTATCGACCGATTTCGCGATTACTAGAATGAATCTAGATTTCGTTCTTCAGCACAGTGTTGTCCCAAAAATATATATAAATAAACAGAATTTTCACCTCACCAAAGACGAACACACTACGTATCCGACAGAGTAAAGGGAATGAAGTTTATCTGTATATATCTTCATCAAAGAAGCGGGAATACTTCCGGGTTGCTTCTGGGTACCCATGTGGAGACAGGAATAAAGATTCAACATTGAATATATTCCGTGTATATATTTGATAAATAAATTCAAAAATGGATAAAACTCTTTTACAAGAATTTTATCAAGAGGCCAGTGTGTAAAAACATTCATAAGGAAAATTTCTATTCCCAAGAATATAATTATTCGTTTATATTTATATAAAGGGCATTATTACAGACAAATAATAACGCGATTACTAGAATGAATCTAGATTTCATTCATCAGCACAGTATTGTCCCAAAAATATATATAAATAAACAGAATTCTCGAATTGGTCGTCTTTGTTCCAAGGAATCTAGCTTAGACTTTCTTGGTCCGGGCCAGATTGGAGCAGTTTGGAAACCGCTGCGTTAATCTGAAACTCGGCTGAGCATAGAAAGCTCTGAATGACCCGACCTCGCTTTTTCCTCTCCTTTGCTGTATCCTCTAACTTTACAGATGTTTTGATGTCACCTATTACGTACTTGTTCAATTTTCTGTTTTCTCATTCATATATATATATGTATATATAGTTAATTCAATTAAAAACATAGGGTAAAAAATCATATATTAATTGATATTGATTTATTACCAGGAAGCTAGCACATTTAAAGAATCAAAGAGATTCAGAAACAATATCTGCGATCTCAGGGGATTAAAGTATATTGTTATATATAATGTTGACCACTCACATGGACTTTTAATGTGCTAGAAATAGATCACATCTTGTGTCTACTGAGACCTAAATTCTTCTCCAAACGAACAATTTAGGTCTTAGTAGACACAAGATGTGATCTATTTCTAGCACATTAAATGTCTATGTGAGTGGTCAACATTATATATAAAAATATACTTTAATCCCCTGAAATCGCAGATATTGTTTCTGAATCTCTTTGATTCTTTAAATGTGCTAGCTCCCTGGTAATAAATCAATATTAATTAATATATGATTTTTTACCCTATGTTTTTAATTGAATTAACCATAAGCAAGTTCTCAAACTGGATCTGGATATATGCGACGCAGTAAATATTTTTTTCTGCAGACATATTACCGGAATTAGCGCGCCAAAACGAAGACTTTTGAATTTTACCATTAAGCTGTAATTAGCAGAACCACATACACGTTCACCTATGACGGTGGGCAGCTTTGTATGAGGTTCTGAAAATTATGGTTATATTACGGATCAGGCTGAAGAGAAACAGACATTCGGTAAGAGTGGTAATTTCGAAACTAGTTACTGCTTTAATAATGATTTTTTTTCGGTAATTTTAAATGTCTTGCCCGTTTACGATTTGGTATTCCGCTGAATTTCCTTTGGAGAACAATTTAGGTCTTAGTAGACACAAGATGTGATCTAATTCTAG
>NC_068988.1:68122035-68145702 GCF_001194135.2 Octopus bimaculoides | reverse complement strand
TATATATATTTAAAATGTTTCCTAAAAATTACTTGATACTGTCACAATAATTATAAAAAATATGTTTAAAGTTACCTTTTTCAAACCATTTCTTTTATTCAATAGAATGATACTACCATTTCTTGAAGAAGTTCATATATAGTGTGTATTTTGGGGTTAGAGCTTTCGTTTTCCACTCTTCAAACACCCGTGAGGTGGGCTAATGCATAAAGTGGAAGTTGTCTGTTTTTGTAATTGTTTCAACTTTTCCCGGATTAGTTTTGGAGTTAGAATGTTTGTATATTATCCTTCTTTTGTATTTCGTTGTTGATATTTTTAATTATATAATTTCTAAAATTGAAATATCTTAAATAGTTGCTTATTTTAATGTTGAGTAATTCCGGTTTAGTTTCAAATTTAGAATTCGTATAAAGTATTCTTGTGTGGCCTGTTGTATTTGGTCATTTTAATCTTTTATATTGTAAAATAGGGAGAGTTTAAATTTTTGCATTTGCCCAAAGGCCTAGATGGTTACTACATGGGCATTTTCAATACACAAATGTTTCATTTGTTTTTATGCAAGCCTACGCGACTGGTTAGTTTTGTCCCTGTTTCATCAATGACATTCTCATTAAATTGTGGACATATAATCGTCTAGATGAATTGTTTTCCTTTGTAATTCATATGTACTTTCCCGTTGACTTGCTTCTCACTCTTCAATGTTTTGTTTGTTGTCTGCTCAATGTTTGGAAATGATGATTAAAAGCATATCTGAACAGGATATAGACATTTTACTTTCAGCTACCCCATTACTAGTGTCGTAAAACGTTTCTGCAACTTTTGTGCCCATTGTTTTGCCTTATATTTGTAGACATAATTGATTCTCAAAGAAGTGGATGTTATCCAGTGCTAACTGTAATCCTTCAAGTATAAATTCATTTGGGAACCTTTTCAGAATTATATTGTAGGTATTTGTTTATCTAGAATTCAAGAACGTCTAATCCTAATTCATGAGAGCCTTTTGTGTAGAAGACTCGTTGCGTCATAGCTAACTAGGATTGTGATTTTATCTATTCTTTCTGAAATATAGTTTAATAACCCATATAATCTCTGAGGAAACTGGGAACCAAATTCCACAAAGGCTTCAAGAGTATGTCAAGCTAGTTGCTTAAATGTTGTGTGCTGGATAACTGTACTGCAACAATTGGACGTCATTTTAGATCATATGGTTTGGGAATCTTTATACTCGGTACATGTAGCGCCTTCAAGCTGTTATTGATTTCTTCTGTTTTGTGGATATTCGGAAACCCATAAAACTTACTTGTTTTTTCCTCGAAATTAGTGAGATAATCCAACCCCACTTTTCATTAAATCATTCTTTTAACTGTATCGGTTTCTAACTTTTTGTAGAAGTGTCGGTCATTTAGTTGTTGTGAGACCATTTTGCTGTAATGGGACTAATTCATTATTACGATGGATCCCCTAGTGACGGCTTCTTTAATAACTATAGAAAAGTCTTTTTGTACCCATAGCAATGATTTTGTTCTATATATATGAATATACACCACCTGTCTTCGTCATTTGTGAATTCTCCCCTATATATATATATATGTGTGTGTGTGTCTGTGGGTGTATGTGTGCGTGTGTGTGTGTGTGTTGTGTGATCATAGCGCGAGTGACAGAGAAAGAAAAAATATTGTCCACCTACCAAAACAGTCATATGTACTGTGTTTTAGAAGTATCAAATATTGACTTAAATATATATAAAGAAACATGTAATCTCCCCCATAATGATATGGTTGCAATATAAACATGTAGGATGAGTACGAAATACTGACCTAGATCTTATATAGTAAATAAATGTTAAAACTTCCTTAGTGGACTGCATAGCAGGACCAGTAAATAATATCATATACGCAATTGAGACTTTATGTTGCAGTAACGAGGTGAATTACTCATATTCACACATTTGTATATGTATGCATATATATGTATGTGAATGTGTGTATGCATATATAAACATATATGTGCATAGTGCTCACTTAATAATAAATTGGAAACTTCAAGAGACACTAAAGAGGTTTAGCCACCGAAGGTCTTTCTAAGCCAGTATTTACATGGTAATATTTAAAGCATTATCAATATCTAGCTCCTTCATTAAAATAACACACAACATACACACATACTCATATATTATATATATATATATGAAAATACACATTTATGTATATATATACATACATATATACATACAAACATACATACATACATACATACATATATACATACATACATACAAAACGTGTCAATAAAGAATATTACAGTTGAATAAAGAAAAATTGGACTTCTGAACTCTCTGCATTCAATAATACAATGGCCCACAACGTGTATGCAGTGCCAAAACTCATACGAACATTTGGGATGCTTGATTGAACGCTTGATGAGATCTGAGCCATTGATGTGAAAATCCGAAGAATACTAACAAGCACACATAATTTCCACATAAGCAGTGAACTAGATGGCCACATCCTAAAACGAAAACAAGGTGGCAGAGATTTAACATCAAACCAAAATTCCTTCAAATTTCGCATGATGTTCCTTCGTCAATATGTTTTAACCACTAAGTGTCGAAGTGCATCCCTTGACTAAGTTTGCATGAGGCTGATAACATCATAAGATTTGGAATGCAGCTCCTTGACCAAGATTTCCTTGTCTGATAGACTTCAAAACATACCCAATGAAGTCGCACGACTCTACCGAAACGTAGCACCGGATGAATGAATTAACATATATGAGCAGAAGTTTGTGCATGGACATGTTAGAAGAAAGCTACGAGATGATAGTAAGATTGACCATCAAAGCAGTCAATCATGGACCAATAGCTGGATTACTACCTCCCACTTTGAAGGATATGCTTTTGCAATCCAGGAACAGAAAATATCAATGATGTTGTAGTTAGGACACTCTATAACGAAATCCGTCAGAAGGATAATCTCGAGGACAAAGAAACAAGAACCCACAGTATGGTAGAAGCCATAGCCACTCATAATAAAAAGGAGTACTGGTGGAATGTCCCAGTGAAGACTCAATAAAATATAAGCACAGCAGATGTGACATATTGATTTGAGATAGGGAAGAGAAGCTGTGCACAGTTGTGGTAATTAGCTACCCAGCGGATGCTAACATAAAGCTGAAGAGCAGTGAAAAAAAAATACCTACGCCGAACAATTGAGAAATCTACAGTTATTCTATCCCGATTTCACGTTCAGGTTTTATACCTGTAATTATTGGTGCCCTGGGATATGTAGCACTGCCTAAATAACAATCTTGAGAAATTAGGTTTCCCAAAAGCAGAATGGAGAAAGCTAATTCGAAAACTACAGATACAATCCGTCACTGGGACTGTAAAAACCTCTAAAACTTCCCAGACTATCATTTGAGCATGTTAAGATATGCGAGTATATGCATGAATATACTAACATCAAATAAAAGATCCAAATCTTCACATATACATACATACCTACAAAAAAAAAAACGCTTAAAATTTCAAGAAATTCAAGAAGCCTCGGACCTGGGTTAGAAATATACTTTTTCTCTATTGGCAAGAAATGTTGAAATAAAACTGAATAACATACATACGTACTTACATACCTACCTACCTATCTACCTACCTACCTACCTACATACATACATACATAAATACGTACACACATACATATATCGCAAGAAATGTTGAAACTTCGTGAGACGAAATAACAGTGGAACGTGAAACAGAAAGGAGCTAAACTAATAGGATATTAATATTCGGTTTAAAGAAAATAACCCTTGGATGCAAAATATTGAAGGCTTCCTCTAAGTGTGTCTAAGTTAATAAGCGAAATGGACTCCTAAAATTATTTTACTGATCTGCCCGTGGCTTTAAAAATTGCGAACAATTACCGCTACGTTGTTGTTTGCTTCCTTTTTTCTTTCCAAGTGCAAGGGGCATTTTTATTTAAAAATTTGAATGTTTTGTATTTAGTAGGCCACACTTTACCTAAATTATCCAAATAGAATTTAATGTTTTTTTTCAACCGAGTTCAACCCTTAACGAGCATTTGTAGTTTCAAAAGCATTCTTGACATTACAATTCGGTCGTTTTACCAAATATAACCCAAGGCTGTCGCATCATCTCCTATAGTCTTTTCTGCGGTGGTAGTATGTAATTTAAACGGCATTTGGCGGTTATTTGTAGCACGTTAAAGTTCTTTTAAAGTTCTCAGATATACAAATTGAAAAAATATTGCTAAGTGCATAAACGAATTCAAACAATTTAATACCATTTGTAAAATTACAATTTCTATGGTTTCACCAAGGGATATATAAACTCAATATTACCGGACAGAAATATTTGTATATTCTACTAATATAACATTGAAATACTTTCCAATATAATTGTAAATTCGTTTAGATGATATTATATCTCAGCGTATCTACCTGACTGTGGATAATAATAAAATTATACTTATTCCCGTCAGAATACTATATATACTGAGAATAATTTTATATATATCGCAAACTCTCATATGTCTGTGTGTGTGTGTGTGCGTGTGTGTGTGTACGTGTGTATCAGTGCGTTGGTGAGTGTGTATGTGCGCTCCTTCTGTAGCAAGTGCCCAGATATGTGAATATATTTCTTTAAACGCAGATATGTCTACATGGCGAAGTTTGCTTCGAAAACTTGTATAGCTGTGTTAGATCCCACTGGGCGTGATTTTTCAGTTCGTATGCTCTACCATAGGTTCGTACTTTGAACGCAATTTCATAGGCGTTTATATATAAGACATATACAAGCATCCATACGTGTATAAATACATTCTGGGGCGCACGCGCACGCACAAACACACACACACGCGTTCGTTTAGATATATATATCATACACACCCAATTACAGAAACAGACATGCTAGTACACATACGTACAATCTTAAATGAGAGAGACAAAGTAATACCGGGTCATTTCTATCCAGCTGTTTGTTTGTTCTTGCCTGTCTTGTACGTTCTAATGTTATTTGTTTCTTTCTTTTACCTTATTACGCGCGCGCACGTGTGCGTGTATGTGTGTGTGTGTATGTGTGTGTGTGTGTGTGTGTGTATGCCGGAATCGGGCCAAGAGCGGGAAAAAATCAATGAGAATGTCCTGAAATTACTCATGTGCTTTTGAATATTGCTAATTTATTATATTACCAATTATCATATTCAATTGGTAATATATCATTTTAGTATTTCAAGATGTTACAGTATAGAAGACCTGTGTAGAGTTCTAGAGAAGTGTTCAATTATAAATATATTTTTAATGCTTTATTTTTACTTATAATAGGATGCATCTGTATCAGAGATTGTCGACAATGATAAATATGATTATTTATCAAGTTAAATTATTATGGCCAATAAAGACTACTGAACGTTATTCGATAGGTGGCTAGGAAAACTAATGTAATTTGCGGTAAATCTGAAAGTGCCTCAAAATATATTTCTAGGTCTCACAATCACAAGAAGTTTTAGGAAAAGATGGGAGATTGCAATTTCCTGAAAGGAATATATTTAAAAACTATATTAATTTTTTCATCTAAGTTTTTCACATATTACTTTTTACTACGCATGGCTCTAAAGATATAAAAAGCTATACAAAGAATGAATGTTTTTTGGCACCAGACATTTTACTGTGGCAATGACAAGCCTTCGTTGAATGGGACAGTGAATTCAAGCTGGCCATATGAACTTTTCTCTGTTAAGCAAATAAGAATGGAACACAGCGTATTAAAATATGTTAAAACGTTACCCATGTAGGTGTACAGTAGCAGAATAATATTTCAAATGTTGAGGCAGGGCCAGCAATTCTGGAATGGGTAAGTCAATAACGCCCACCCAAGTTTTCAACTGATATTTATTTAATCGACCATGAGAGGAAGGATGAAAAGCAAAGTCGATCTTGCCAGCATTTGACCTCAGAACGTAAAGTAAACGAAATGCCGCTAAGTATTTTGTCCGGCGTAATAACTGTTCTACCAACTCTCCGCCTTCAGTAGCAGAAGATAAGTTGTCTTTGATTTCGGTCCATAGTTAAGATTATTGATATACTTCTTGACCTAAATCGAAAAATAATACACGAAAATTCATAAAAAAGTCTATAGCGTGATACGATGATGTCTCCTAGCCTCCTACCCAAGTGAGCATTTACTCCCTTCGCAATATCAAATGTTTGAAATAAAATACAATGTTAAACAGAAATTATCTCAGAGATGTCTTCAAATTTTCGCGTACAATACATACTTTTCAAAATAAACATGCAGTATCCAGGATACTGTTCATGTATGTTATTTTCGAAAACTTGTGTTCCACGCACTTCCATCTTTAATTACGTTTATGTTACGATTCTATAAAAGAAAATTGTTTTTAACAAGTAGAATCATAAGGTACTTGCAAATCTGTTCAGTACATTCTTGTTTATGGATAGAATGTATTCGTTCAGTGTATTACATATATATCTCCATATATTTGAATATCTAAAATATCTTCGCCATTATATATTTTAATTTCTTTTAAATTGCATCATAAATACCTCGTAATAGAAATAACCGAGAATATATATTTATCCAGTAATCATGGTTAAATGAATATGATCACATAAAGTTAACGATATGGTTCATTTAAATTCATGTTTCTTTGATTAATTGAAAGAGAAATGGCAGCTGTAAAATTCTATCAAATTTATTCTGGAAAAGAAAACGAAAGATACGTTAGAAGAAATAATATAACAATGAATATTTTATTTACAGTTAGTTTAGCACGGAAAATAAACATTATATGCTTTGCAAGCAAAGGTCGCAACTTTAGATTTACGATAAAAAGACTGTTTTCTTCGAAACTACATAGTCTAGGGTTAGTTGCCAAGGCCCACAACGCTGATCAACTTGCTTTTAGCTTATTCTCAGGAGTGTAATCCGGTTGATAGTAATTATGCAGAAGCCTTCTGGAAGAACCTGCTTTGAATATTGTAGTACATGTAATCCAGCACTTCTTTCCTACCCTATCACAGAGTCCTAGAGAAATGGTCAAAGAGGGTTGCCATTCCTACTTAATGTTATAAGCAGAACGGTTGGTGTCTTTCTCAACCGCATCCCCCATATAGAAATCCTTGGGATTACAATCGGGAGAATTAGAAGGCCAGCAATCGCGGCTGATGAGGTTGTAGAAATTCTCCGACAAACATTTCTGAGTCTTTCCGGAGGTATGGTGAAGGGTCGAATCCTGCTGCCACTCATATAGCCTTCCTGCAACAGCCAGATTCTGACAACAATCTACAGCACTTTCACATAAGTTTCTGAATTGTTCAAAATTGTGGGTGGCATGACATCACCCTCAGTGAAAATACCAAACAATTGTCATCGTTTGAGGGACGTTGGATTCATGATGTCAGTATCACATCTTACGGTGTCTGCATTCTTCACAAAGCATTAAGCTGCAGTCATGATGTTGAAATTTTGATATTCGGCGCGAATCAACACGATACAGGTATCAAAATTTCAAATGGTTTCATGTCCTCCGTGCCAGCTCAATGTTTCTCAACTACAATAGTAATTGTTATGCTCAATAAAATAGAAATATAATTTATTCTTTCCGAGCAGCCTGTACCAATTGATCCATGGCTCAGGATCGGTCCGCAGCATGGTGGTTAGTGACAGCTGTATGGGGTATATTAGTCTTAAGAAGTCAGGATTAGTGTGGCTGGATTGACTTACGTGTTTTGAACGATGAAACACAACTTAACGTCAGTTTGTCAGATGTGAAGAACATATATTTTGTGTAAATGCATAATGGTGTAAGCATTTATAATTCATAACGATGTACCCGAAATATCGAGCCGCTGATATTTTAAACACCATGGACTCGGGAGAGGGGAAAATTAATTTCCTGTAGTTTTTCATGGTAGGTAATTATAAATAGAAAGCATATGACACGAATATTTTGTCTGCTCGTTGATTTAAAACCGTTATTATTACAAGTTTGTAGAAAGCCACGATGAATAATCGGTGGAGGATTGTAAGATTATTAAATACTGAAAGAAACATACGCCAATAATTGCTTATTAAATTCTTTTGCATACCTATTTTGTTTTAGTCTGTGTCATTATTATTAAATCTAAAAGAGAATTTCCTATTTACTTCCGTTTATGTTTCCGATGTAGTCTATAACCATTCAACACCTTATTTGTTTTATACTTCTTTTACTTTTTTCTCAAAATTAATTAAAAGACAGAATGAAATATATGATGAAAATAGTAATGAAAACTTTATTAATAATTTAATTAGAGGTTTTATAGTAACTTATAATAGCTTCAATAAAGACAGACAGGTTTTCTAAATGTATTTCTGATACTACTAATATATCCATCTCATGGCTAATGGAGAAGCTGTGCTTTCTATGAAATATTAACTTGAGTCAAATGTTTTGCGATCATTTTGCTTCATTCGACAAGTTATGATAAAACCAATTAAGTTGTTAATTTGAATTATTGGCCATGGTGTTGCACCTTCTAAATCCACCTTTCTGCCAGTTCTTTGATCTCACTCCCATACCAATTCTATTCCTTCGAGGTGAAGAACTTCTTCACTGAAGCTTCCACTTAGCTGATGAAAATCGTAATCGTAGGAACAAATATAATAGGTCGGAACAAATAAAAACCGAAGGGAGTTAGGTCTGGGATAAATGCTGTGTATGGCATCATTTCGATTTCCTCAAATTTCTAGAGTTTATTCAGGGTCGTTTTATTGTTTGCTGCAGAAGAGCTCGCTTTTTGTAAACGAAAACCAGATATATTTGCCGCACAATGGCGTACATCTGCTTCAGCTGTTCGGAGTACAGACTGGCATCGATGTTCGGACTGTCCGGAATGAAATTTTAGCGAATTATATCCCCTCATAGCTCCAGTAGGCGTAGAACATCTTTCTGTTTGAGACGTTCGTGTTTGGCGATAGGTGCCGGATGCTGGCACTTGTTTAACCACTGCTTGTGCACATTATTAGGATTGCAGAAAATATACTCCTCAGATTATTACTTGATCCGATCTATGGCTCACGTCTTGCGCACGCGACGCTTCATCAACCAAGAGTAAGTGGAAGATTCAGTGAAGAAATTCTCAGCCTTGAAAGTTAAGAACTGAGTCAGCGCGGGATCAAAGAACTGGCAGAAGGGAGGCTTCAGACGGTGCAAAACAATGGCTTCTACTTTGAATGCTAGGCTACTTTTGTCGTAACCTGACGAATATAGCAAATGAATTATAACAATACTGCAAAATTTTGACTCAACACAATAATGCACACAAACTACACACCCACGCACTTACACGTGTATATGTACATATATGTGAGTGCACATATATATATATATATACACACATGCTTACACACATGCATACATATATATCTATATGTACACACGACTCACAAGGCGTTGTGGGTATCGTTTCATCTTATTGCAATATAATTCAATTAGTTAGTCTATAAAGAAAAAATCCGAAGGTCAATGCAAGTGAACCGTTTCAAGTGCTTTAATTAGAATCACTTCAACTTTAGGTAACCTCTTATTCAATATGTAACCGTTCTGTATGTCCGTCCATGTGTAGAAGTTTTATAGTAATGATCAGAAACAAATTACTTGGTGCAAAATGCGGTGTATCTCTCTGCAGCCTATAAGAGATCTAGGAGCCCTTAAATAATTTTTAAATATAACTTGTAATTAAGTGACAGTTTACACTCTGCTATTTGGACCACTTAACTAAACAATGCATTAGTCAAGTTCAGTAATGTAGCTTCGCAATATACCGCGTGGTGAAACGTGAATCAGTCCTGCAAGTCGGTAACATAAATACATACTTTCATCCCGACATCGAAAATGAAATATGTAAATAGCAAAACATTATTCAATATATTTTAGGTTATATTCAAAGTATATAAATTGTGAGTTTGAGTATCAACAAGGTGTTGTAGATACTACTGAAGACTGTTGAGAGTCTCTGAGTCTAGTTCGGCAGAACTGCTAAAGGAATTGAGTAAAAATAGACTTACTGGGATCAAGGGTATAATGACGATGCCATTATGTCGGTGAAGTACAATAAGCTACTAACAATATCATTTACAGAAGTACCTGTTGCTATTATTTTCTCACCTGATAAATGGTAGGCATTGCATGAATATGGTGCCTATTTAGCAAGGTTCTGATACTAAAGTAGTGCTTCCTTCCGAACTTTTCTAAGTGTCTACACACATATATACATTCACACACATATACAGTGTAACACATAATCCCACGCCAACGGCCAAATGTGAGCTATTAAATGTTATCTTTTATATGTATATTTATGTCATCCAGCTTTTTCTAGTTCGCATTAACACAACAATCACATTATGAGCAGGAAACTCTACAGTTGCCATGGAAGCAGAAATGCTCATCCTCAGATATATGTAGTGAGCGCATCCAAAGTAAAACTGCTCCATAAAACTTTAAATATTCAGCCTATGTCATTCCTATGGTAATAGCTTCTATGCCCCTGTCAGCCTGACCTAATGCTAATATAACAAAGTCCACTCATAATGAAAGCAAGGTAAGCTCTTCAATCATAATCGTATTTGCCTTTGCAATTCTTTCCATATTACTATTTAAGATTTCACTGAAATATAGAAGCAATATTTCCACTGCGAAGACAATCACCAAGAAAAGGGAGGTATCTTTGTAGCAGATAGTTAAAAGCAAAGTCACCGACTTCTAATTTTCTACATACCATTTCGAGGCTGGCAGATTCAATATGCAGTGAAAATAATAGCGGTTTGTAACGTCAAAAATAATTATAATGGGAAGATCTGATCTTGCATTATGATTTTCATAAGTAACGACATAGCAGTAACGTAGGGCACTATATAAAATATATTAGTTTATTTTTTAAAAAATAATGTGATATTGATCCACATTCATTAAACAATATTATAATATATTTTCAATAATTCTAATGTTTGCATTATATTCACATGTCCATATATTATTGAATATATATCCATGCACATTACTGATTATACGTGTGTGTGCGTGTGCGTGAGCGTGTGGGTGCGTAAATAAATAAATAGTATATATTTACATAGTGCTACTTCTATCTTTACTATGTCAACCTAAAACTTCGTTCAAATTGTACTTTAAACGAAAGATTTGTTAAAATTGTTTTTTGCATATAATATTCCTGTTAGCTTATATTATAATAAACGTAAAGTTAATTATGGAACGTTT
This sequence comes from Octopus bimaculoides, assembly GCF_001194135.2. NCBI lineage: Eukaryota > Metazoa > Mollusca > Cephalopoda > Octopoda > Octopodidae > Octopus > Octopus bimaculoides. The sequence goes on along the minus strand of NC_068988.1, from coordinate 68,134,408 downwards.
ATGATTTTGATATTTTTAATAATATTTTTCTATCTTAATATAAGTATTTTATATACATTCATTCGTTATTTATTTTTGGTTGATATATAAATTCTTTTTTTATTATTGTTGTATTTTTACTTGAAGATTAACTATATTTTTTTAATAGAATTGATTTTCGATAGTTTTAATCGATTTAAATATTTAAAATATTTAAATATTTCTCTTTGAAAATTGGTTATGAAACACGTATAGTCGTTTTATTATCATTATCTTATGATATATTATACTTAGTTATTGTGCTTTTACTTATTAATTTGTCTATATGTGACAGTGGATTTTCATCGATGAGTTCATGAACCTTGGTTCTTTTCCATAAAACTATATATTTATACAATTAAACCTTGGGAGAGGCATTATGCCGGTAATAAACACACGCACTGGTTCAGTCCTTTATTAATTTATATAGTTTTTTGTTAAATTATTTCATTGCACTCTTGCAATCTCTTCAGTAACTTGTCTCTCCACTTCCATTTATTTTCAAAGTATGATCTGGCGTTGTTTTGGCGCTGTTTCGGCGTTGTTTTTAAAACTGTTCGGTATGAGCATGTGAGTGTGTGCAAGCTCGTATGTGTGCACGCTCATATGTGTGCACGCACTTATGTGTTCGTGCTTAGATGTAAGTATGTGCGTCCATATGTCTGTTTGTAACAATTTCGTTTATATCAGATCAGATAGAGACTTTTTAATTAATTTATTTATGTTCGTTTTGCGCATCAAATGTGTGAACAACACATGCAACCATGGGCAATTGTAAGGGCCACATCTACGTGTATTTGGTGTTCAAAATTGGTTGCGTTTCAGTTATGAGGACCGACTCCTGTATTTGCCGCAGCGATGACAGGATTTCTATGCTAATTCTGTCCAGTACATCACCATGTTGTTATTTGGCATGCTGATAGAGCACCGAGGTTTGTTTTTTATTATTATAGTCCCTCCAATGTACGTTTACACGCTCAGCCAAACTTCTTGCCGTTTCACCTATGTATGTCGTGCTTCTGTTTTTACACTCACCATCCATACAGCTTATTTTGTAGACCACATTTCTGGCTTTGCAGTTGGCACCAGGACTATATTTGCACACAATGCAACTCTCCTCAACACACCTTGTTCTTCTGAAGGGATATGTTTTACATATTATTGATCTAATGGGTCTCCCTGGTTTTTCTATAACATTTATCCTCAACTTGGTACTTTTGAGGATGTTTCGAAATCTGCGGGCCAGTTCTCCGTGTAGCGTGGTGTCCACAAAAAATAACTCCCTGGAACTTGTCGGTATTGTACGACGTGCTCTTTCTGTTTGTTTTGTCACTAAATCTTTGTAATCTATTCCACTGTTTGTTACGGTATCTAGGTTGTGTTCCATCTGTATCTTTGACAACAATCTCCTCAAATTTCTTGTTAGCTACTCTCTATACTCGGATTCTATCTTTCTGGCTGTATCCCGAAAACTGCATGCGATGCATGAAGTCTTGAATATGTATTTGCCTCTGCCATGGACTGCACAGGGTGGATATGTTTTTCATTATTCTAACTAAATCGGCTATTAATATATTGATTTTATATATTAATAAATTTATATTTTATACTGTGAAGCTTCATTTAGTTTTAATTTATAGTAAATTGAATTTAATTGAGTTTTTACCTATAAATTTGGATTTTTATTCCTAATAATAATAATATTATATATATATATATATATATACTATTTTCTAAAACCAGGAAAAAGTCTTGGTCTTTTTCCATTCTTTTGCTTTATTTCTATTTTTTCACTTATATTCTTCCCATCTAAATCTTTGAAGCTTTAATTTTCAAATCTAATTTCAATTTTAAACTTTAGCACATTTTTGTATTCCTTTTAACTTTTGCAATTCTCACTTTTGAATGAGTTCTTATTTTTTTAGTTATTCTTAATTATTATTAATATTTTATTCCTCCACAAAGTTAACCCTGCTGGTAACCAACCTTACATCGTTATATACTTTGAAATCATTTCTCCAATCATTTTGAAATGCTTATTCGTTGAAATATGAGTACTATATTATACTATATTATATTATATTATATCATATTATATTATATATACACTCATAATTTAGTACTCAGTAATATTGTAAGTCTGACAAACGGTGGTGTAAAACCCTCAGTAACAGTTTGTGAAGATTTTCTTAGACTATAATGCATTTTAAATTATTGTGCCACTTACTTTGCATCTGTCTTATTTGTCTGTATATATATATATATATATATATATATATATATAGAGAGAGAGAGAGAGAGAGAGAGAGAGAGAGAGAGATATGAACATGTACATACATATAACGTATGCATTGTGTATGTATGCATATAAATATGTATGAACGTTAATCATTAGATGCTACACGTGTGATAAAGCCAAGGAATTAAAATTAATTCATAGTTGTGATTATGTTACATACTCATAATTTTATTTTCATTTAAAGTGTATGTCTGTGCGTATGTAAATCTCCAGTATATGTATCTTTGCGCATGAAATTACCAACATATAATGATGCTTCAAACTTCCAATGAAGTGAATATGGTGATATAGCGTAGGTTAATTACGAACTGTGTTCTGTTAATTAAATATTCACGGTCTTACGAATTCAATTCAATGATCTCGTTAATATATTGAAATATTCTCCAATATTCTAATTTTAATGCATTTCAACAATTCTTGTTTTCGAAAAATCACGTCCACTGTCGATAATAATTACTTACGTCTTGTTCTTTCTATTGCAGGTAAGTCTACCATCTATAAAGTACTTAATAAAGAAGAAATGTGAAAGGTAAGAGAATGAATGTGCATGTATGTACTTCGAAATGTGTATATATACACAATAAACACACTCATACACAAACATATGCAGAAAAATGTGTATGCGTCTGCGTGAGTTCAGAAAATAAGAAAGACATTTTAAAATAAAATTAAGGCTGTAGATGGAATATATACTTAGAGTATTCTGTATTATTTATGGACACGATCGAGTTTACAGTGGTCATTCGAAGCAATATGTAGATATTTGATAGTGCAAAGCTACAAAATATCAGTAATGCGTTGTATAACTTTCTTACCGCTTAGAATATACGTTGCTCACACGTTGCGTGTATACAAAAAGAAAAATGAACCACAATAGTGAAAACGAAACAACAGTTGAGGTTTTATATTCTGTTTCTTTGATATCTCGGTGTTAGATCTACTGATTTATGAGGTCTCTACATTTCTCCATGCGTGGAGAAATAGGAGGTGAGATAAAGATAAATAAATCTTTAACGCAGAATGGAACTGCTATAATACCCACTCTATTTCCTATTGTTGTTTTCTGTTGTTTAATGCTGATTTCAACTTCTTAATAACACTGAGGGACAGAATCTTCGCTGAATTAGATTTGACAATCGTTTTGGACTAATTTTTGGCCTCTTAATCCTAATATGATCCCTATGTTTCTGTACTACCACAATGTTTTGAGCTAAAGGATATCGTCACGATGTCTCAAAAACATACTGCATCTAACAAATTCGTGCTTGTTTTATAGAAAGTCTTAAGAATTTACGTACAATGGAAAATAACAGAATATTGTTTGACTTTAAAGCATGTGAGAATTTATTTTGTCCATACAAAGGATTTTGTTACTGTAAGTCAAATTGTGTACAAGAAGTTAAGATAAAAATTTACATTTATTGCTTACCCTGAAATGTTCAGTCTGTCAATAATTTTGCTTTATGCTCCACCAATATTCAACCCTCAAATTTACATCCCATCTACATCCCTCTTCATTGACATTCAAATTTTGTTGGAATCGTCGACCTTGTTCATCGCTGACCTCACCAAGCTTTAACGGGAAGTCAACAAGATAGTTGTGGAGAATATGAAATCTACTGTTTATGTTGCATCCGAGCATTTTACAACTTGACAATTTTTTCTGGACAATTTCGGTATAATTCTTTACTTGTGTATTTCCAAGAAAGCACTTGTAATAGTCTTTGGATGAGAATTAAGCATTATTTTGGCGATATGATAAAGTCCAGATGAAGTATTCTTCTCTGATAAGCTGCCGAATTTGTGAGCCATCAAACAAGCCGGTCTTGTTTTGTCTTACTTGACAATGGCAGAATCTGGAACATGAGACGATCGCTTTCATTTGACAATGCTTTAAGTAACTATTCCATGAGACACAGCTTCATAAGCAGAGGTCACATATGATCTATTTATGTCACATAGTGTCTCATATAGACTGATAGCATCATCAGGCTTGAGGCCAGAAACCTGGAGGCCAAAGCCGCTCCATCCAATGCTTATTTCGAGCTATGCTACCCAACATGCGCAGGGTATCCGCTCTCCCGACCAAGAAGGAAGCAAACCGATATCAGGTCAATACAGCCGATCTAATAGCGTTTGTGATATTGCATATTTTTTACGAAGACAACCTGAATGCCACTTGGTACTGCACCATACAGACTGCCATTTTGGAGGTCCCACTTTAAGCCCTGCTTCAGCTATCAACAAATAGTTGCCATTAACTTGAGTTGTAGATTGGAATTCCCAATTCCTCCAGTAAAACTTGCATGTTACACAAACACACAACCCTACTATCACTTGGAAAGTACTGCAGAAATGCACCTTCTCTGGATCGAAAATAGGATAGCTTTGCTTCTTTTTCAAGCAGGTTCTTCTCATTCACTCCTAATGACGGGAGTTCTGAAGCGTTGTTAATTGTTACAACTCTTTTGCCAAATCATTCACCTCATACTGAGTGATTTTCAAGTTCTAGCTGAGTGATTTTCAAATTCAAAATCTGCATCTTTCGTCGCTCCGAGTTCCTCATCATGATCCAGATCTTCAAGAGATGACATCTGAAGGAAAGCTGGCCATGGGGTTTCAACTGAATGAGGCACTGGAAGTGTAATTTGTAACAGATTAGGATACTCGATTTTAGATTTCTTTCTCTTGTTATATCCTGACGTTTTTACTAAACGAAAGTAGCCGTCTGTTCAGTAGTCTTTCGACTGTCACCAAACCATACGTATACCAAATGCCAACCTATCACATGTTCTCTTGCTCTACGTGCGTAACCTCTTGACACACTGCTTGCACACCTTGCGAGGGGCCCAAGATTTGTCTTGATCCTCAACATTTTCTTTAAAATATGCAAAATATTTTTATTTCAGAAATGCGCTGATGTTTGCTCGTTGAATGGGAATGGTGAAACTGAAACAGATAGAGTTGAAGCTGACATGATCCGAAAGACAGGTAGTATGGGAATAAAAAATAAGCTGAGCAGTCACAAACTGAGAAAAAGTACTTACATACGGTCTACCACCCCCTTGTGCACAGACGTTTATATATCATTTGTAGAATACGATTGCAATCACCTATATAGAGTGGCCACAGGGGTTTGTAACTATTACCCCAGATAAATGTGTAGATTGCACATAAACATATATGGATGTGCACCCAAAAATGTATATACATACACATGTATAGGCGCATGAGTGGGTGTGTGGTAAGTAGTTTGCTTACCAACCACATGGTTCTGGGTTCAGTCCCACTGCGTGGCACCTTGGGCAAGTGTCTTCTACTATAGCCTCGGGCCGACCAAAGCCTTGTGAGTGGATTTGGTAGATGGAAACTGAAAGAAGCCCATCGTATATATGTATATATATATATAAGTGTGTGGGTTTGTGTGTCTGTGTTTGTCCCCCCAACATCGCTTGACAACCGATGCTGGTGTGTTTACGTTCCCGTAACTTAGCGGTTCGGCAAAAGATACCGATAGAATAAGTACTAGGCTTCCAAAGAAGAAGTCCTGGGGTCGATTTGCTCGACTAAAGGCGGTGCTCCAGCATGGCCGCAGTCAAATGACTGAAACAAATAAAAGAGTAAAATAGTATGTATTCATAGAAATACACCATACATTCATAAAAATACAGCATGCATTCATATACATTCATACAAATATTTCATAAGAAGAAAGAACGGGGTGTAAACTTAGCCCTAAGGTCCCACAACAGAATCCTTCCATACCTCGAACCAACAGTTTACTCATTTCAAAGCTTTCCCAACCCGCCTCCGCTATACAAATATGGTCTCCTGACCTGAAATCCTCTGCACCTCTGTGCTTGTCATTCCCATATCTTGGTCACTGTCATGTAATTTCATGCATGTTACAACCTAATCAGCTTCCAGCCTCCACCAATATCCAAGACTTATTTTAGGAGGGATGTTTGAAGCTGATTATTTGCTGCCATGCTTTTCAAAGCTCAATCTAAAGTCGCTAGATCTGATAGATCTGAAAACTTCTTATTCCTTATCAAATGATAAAAGCAATCTGCTGACCAGTTCTATTACTTATGACAAACAATACAGTTGCACTTATGCAGAGAGTAAGCTGAAGACAAAAACTTGACGTGATAGAAGACAACTGAGTGTAGTTTTGAAATCAGTAAGTCGCTTTATTCTAAATCAACTGAAAAATCAAACTCAGAAGAAATCGTGTTCAAAATTGTTTCCCAATGTTATCATACCCTTCTTGATTAGGAAATTGCTTGTGTTAAAGTTCTGTGGCCCTTTTGCTCTCTGTACATTTTCAGAATTATATGGACTGAAATTAGCATACACAGTGTCTTTCATGCAGATGCACAGTTTTCTGTTAGTGTTCTAGGTGTAGGATGCCCCACAAAGTATTTCATATATAATGTAGGCCTTTGAGCACATTTTTCAGGTGCTGGTGGGGCAATTGAAAAGTGTGCATTCTGCGATGCTGATTTTGGAACAATTTGAGGACAAATTTTTCTCAGAGAAGGAACGGAGTCCACCATCTCTATGTTCAGTCGCCTCCCTAAGGACTGCTTGATGGATTGCAGTATGGGTTCTGCCGTCGACGTGGGATAATTTTAACAAGCACGTCGCAGTCTTGCACATTCCTATAACGATATTTTTCTTTAATGTTGTTTATACTCTGTATCGTACCGAACGTTGCTGAATAACCATTGTCTAGTATTTTAGTAGCAACTTGTGGAACAGTTTAGTGTTATTCTTTACAGCGTTTCTTTTCAAATTAATCTAAACGATATTTCACTATCTTTCAATTCTTACTCCTATTAGATGACGTAATATTGTGAACATAATATTATACTTGATTTATTATACACCCAGGGACAGAGACACGCCCACTATCTTAACAAATATGATATATTTATGAATTTGCTAAGATTAATATTCACGTCTACAATACGCTCATAATAACATAAGCAGATGTTAGTTTATCGGTTTTGACACTTGTCTTGTATATTCAGAAGTTAGTTTAATAAAGGACTTCTATTAATTGTACATACATAAATACGTTCACACGCACACACGCACGCACGCACACATACACGAACGCGCGCGCACACACACACACACACGCACACACACACACAAACACACACACACACACACACACACACACACACACACACACACACACACACACACAAATACTATCAATGGTATATATTCTGGTAGCTGTCTCAGATATGAATGATGTGTTTCCGTACTGATTTGATTAGTAGTGCCTCAAATTCCAGAACGATACAGGCCGTGCTTTAATAATAATGGTGATAAAAGCTATTCAGGAACGTATGAGCTTTGAATTGGCTAGCAGCAAAGAAACAAAATTAACCCTTATTAGCATAAGGGCCGAATGAATCTGTCAATACCTATGAGATTATGAACCCAAGTTTGTTTATATCAAACTTAAACATTGGTGAAATTTCAACTTCATTAAGCTAATAGATCCTTGTTTGCTCGAGGGGTCTACATGTGTGGATACTGGGATTGTGCGGGGTCATGCATATAAAATATCTTTACAGCAAATGAATATATTTTCGTGCGTTTGGTTCCTGGAGCAGCTGAAATACTTTTGTACATATTTGCACGTGCATTGTTTATTTATTTATTTATTTATTTAGATAAAAACTATACCCATGCATCGACAACTCTTTTTCAAACAACACATTACATCTGGGACTTTGCATAAAGGGGCAAGTCTAGAAGCTGATGGAATAGAAGTGATGGAACGTGTGACCATGATATTGGCAAGGTTGTAAGGAATATTCTTTTAATCGATGTTGGATCCATAAACTAATTTGCAAAATCGCCTGCGGTACACAATAGCAAGGTTTATTCCACTTGTAAGGAGATTCCAGTACCACTTCTTGCCTTGTATTCTTGCATAATAGTCAGATAGGGCTTGGTCTACGATGGTTACGCCGCTCATATTCTAGTTTTAGACCTTCATAACAGCAAGCTGTGGTGCATTTACACAATCTTTTCCAGTTACACAACGTTTTGCCTCCACCAACGGAAAGAGCCTACTGTGTTTCTGTCAAAGTTAACAACTGAATTAGCATTCCACTGAACTATTTCAATCCAAGTAGCACAGTAGTAGTCAACTGATACTGTGATTCTTTGTCCTATGGCATCTTGCAAATGACAACCAGAAACACGATTCGTACGAATAATCTCGTTAGCTCTAAATCCGAGCTTCTTCACATCAAGCATCAATTCATATAAACTAAATAAGTTATCAAAACGTAAATGGTATTGACTTGGCTCAATGCATATTGCTCCAGTTGCTTTTACAATACCGGAAGAAAGAGTCACATTGTGTCATTTCTCTCAGCTCCGGGTTAAATTGAAACATAATAGGGCAAACTAATACTTCTTGTAATGAATGAAGGCTTGTCTCCGAAGAGAAAACATTCCCATAAATCAACTGCTAACATGTATTAAAATGAACAAATTTCCTTCTGGACTCATATAGAATGATGAAGTTATTTTGCGTTTTCTGTTGCCTATATATTCCCCACAAAATGGACAGGACACCGGTCTGTCAATGGAATATTTATTTTTGCCAGCTGAGTGGACAAGAGTAAGGCGAAGCAAATATTTTTTCTCAAGAGTACAGCGCAACATCCGCCCATGAATTGAAACCACTCTAACCACTAAACCACGCACTTCCACTCCTTACGCGAGTGTCTTCCAAATTATGGTAACATACTTTCACCAGCATTTGAGTTCTCATGCACTACGCCAAACATTTGAAATCTTTTGTTTAAATTATCATATAAATGTTTCACATTTTCCATTCTTGCGCCATCATAAAAATTATCCGCAGCATGCAAAAGTGACTTTATTTCTTGGAGCCTCTTACAGTTCATTGTTTCTGCAAAAACGGATTGAAATTATCATCAGGAGAATTTTCATACTCATTTGTACGAAAGTTGTAGTCAGGCAGTAACAGCAATCCTACTTGACCAAAAGGTTTATAAGCTCATCAAACACCATCATACGAACTACCAACTCAGACGTATTAAACCACTCAGACATTATCCATTCAAAGAAATTAGCCGCTCGGACATATTAGCCACTCAAGCTAATCCAATGTAACTTTTGCACTTGAAGCTGAAGTGATGTTTTTTGGCAATTTTCTGTTGAAGGTTTTCACTATGTTTTTTTTCCCGTGATTTTGCTAAAATACAGGTTCGTTTCGTTATCAATGGAGTCGTTCTCAGAATTTTCGAAATCTTTTGCATAGTATTCAGTGACTTCTTATTCGCAAGCTACCTTAAGTGGAAGACCATTATGCACCATAAAATTGTAATCAACTTCTTCTACATCACTATCTGCACCACCAGTGGAAGATTCTATCTTAAAATATCAGTTGTCGGAATTTACTCTTTCAAATGCATTCAATCAAGATTCGATGATGGATTGGTTTTGATCTATAAAATGTTTTCACATCCATTTCATCTCTTGAAAGAGATATTAATCAAACGCGTTTAACAATTGTCTGGATTCTAGATGTACAAACGTTTTCATATTATCTTGAGTTTTTGACAACAATGATGAAAATATTAAGACTAATACAAACTGTAGACAACTTACCTATAATCCAGTTACGACTTCGACAGAGTTTCTCACTATTTTGCAGAAACAAAATCTGGAGAATTTGACCTGTATATATATAAATTTGATTTAACAATTGCTGGTGGTGCATAAAATTTGGTCAAAATGATAACATGTAAAATACAATTTTTGTTCTCTCTAGTCGTCTATTTTCATAATCAAGTAAACGAAAGTGAAAAACTGCTAAGTGTTTATGAAATACAACATAAACCTACCCTAATAATTCTTTGAAATCATTGTATTTGCATTTTCCCTAACTGCAACACATTAGTAAACAGTAGGATGCAACGCAAATCCATTAAATTTTTTAAAAATAAATAAGTTACAATGTCTCCGAACTATGAGAAATTATTCAAAATTTTGAGAACTTTATTGTCCCAATGTCTACATTTGTAGGCCTGTAATTACAAATTCCGCCCGAAAACAGTTAAATGACCACAATAATTTGATTTCCCGCCGAAAATGAATTTAATAGCCTTTTATATGTATGTATCACACAAATTGGGCCTGTTAGTTGACAATAACCCGTTCTGGGGTAAATAATATCCAAGATCTACAATGGTATGTATAAGGCTAAAATGGCTTAGAGTAATCTGCTTATAATTTCACTTTGGCGTTGTAATTAAACTGTTATAATTAGACTGATATGAATCTTTAATTCGAATACTAGTTTGAAATATTGTATGAAACTTTACGTAAGTATTATAAGATTAATGAGTAGATGCTACTAGTGTCTCATACACTTGACGTTTTCTTCTTTGTAATTCAAACCTATTATAACTAATACTAACACCTGCACAATTATATCATATTTATTCGACACAAGTTGGAGAATGTAATCACCTATTATTTCTTCTGACCCGCCACCTGCAGGAAATAAATGTTTGCTAATTAGGAAGTTTTACATATATCATAGCTTCCCATATAATGATGTCAATGTATTTCATACAAATGTTATGATATATCCATACGCAAAATGAAATAGTGTTGATATAGTATCTAACTATATATAACAAATCTGCCCGTATTAAAAATACGTTCAATAACATGTACTTCTATGATACATTACTGGCAGAACATAGAACAGATACTTCAGCAGATCGTATAATAGCGCTGGTATGGTATAATAATTGAAACAAACGGCCTAGAATTTGTGCACTTGCGTGTCTACCAACATTTCTCATGTACTAGACATAACTACATATTGAGCCAAAAAATGATCCGCTATGTGGTCGCTCAGCAGCTATGTATACCTCACATTTCTCACAAATGTTTTAACAAGGAAGGACATATTGACTAATGTAGCTGCTGATATAAACAGAAAGACAGGGCAGTGACCTATTAAATGACGTTAAACAACAGTAGTAACAATTTCAGTATGACATACATAAATACATACACACATGCATTTAGCGGTTTTCCCTAATTAGCGTTGCTACCATTGCTGCAAACTGAACGAAGAGCCTACTGATGTTCAATAGGAAAATTTAATCTTCATTCTTAACTCTGTTTGCCATAACTCTGCAAATCAGGATCATAGGATTATTGCATAGTAAGACGCTGAACAATCTGACACCGCAACTAAATCAATACAAGGTTGGTTGTATTGCTATGTAGTGAATCTAAGTCACAGCCCATCTTAACGGATCGATATTCACTCAACTTTGTGTTTGAGCATTGCATTTGTTTGGGATTGTATTTAATAACATTAATACAATAAAAAAAAAGAGAAGATGAGCTATATATAAATGTAATGTCTTTTTCTTTAAAGTATTTTCATTCAACTGCAAATTATAGGAAATTATCGCTTTCTTTAAACTATTTGACGAAACTGTTTCTTTAGTTACTTTCGAGGATGTAATCATGATTTTTTGTTTCACTTGCATTTTCGTGATAATACAATGCTGCTGTACGTATTATCTAGAGGAGTAGCGAAACGCTTTACGTCAGTATATTTAGGAAGCAATTAAAGACGCATTATCTTCGTTGATGACATAGTTACATAGACGCAAGCCCATATATTCATACTTATAGTTCGATATCTTTTTCCTCCTCCCATGATTGCATACATCTGACTGCAAATAAAATGTATCGCAAATAGACTTAAAACTATTGCCTATTTTACCAGTCAAGCTCTTATTTTAGAATACAAATTATCTTCAGTAAAATAGAAGACGAATTTCCGATACCTAAAGAATATATCATACCTATTTCTTTTTGTACATAATGTGCTCAAGAAATAAGTTATCGCCAAATAAAACGGATCCATTTGTGATGGATGAGTGTGAGCATGTGTGCTACTGTTAATACATACAAACATATGCATATGCGTGTATATTTATTACATAAATGCGTTATATATAT
>NC_068988.1:68121170-68121873 GCF_001194135.2 Octopus bimaculoides | reverse complement strand
TATATATATATATATATATACATATACATACATACATACATACATACATGCAAACATACATACATACATACATGCATACATACATACATACATACATACATACATACATACATATCGTGGCACTCCATCCGTTGCGAAATTAACGTCCAAGTGGCTGAGCATTCCACAGACACGTGTACATTTAATGTAATTCTCAGGGAGATTCAGCGTGTGACAAGGCTGGTCCTTTGAAATACAGGTACAACAGAAACAGAAAGAAAGAGTGAAAGTTGTAGTGAAAGAGTACAGCAAGGTGATATTTTTTGCTGCTTTTTAATAAAGCATATTACTCTACCTCTTCTATTCGAGTACTATTTTTTCTGCCTTGTTTCGAATTTATGTGCCTACTCTCGGAGATGTATATGTGTATATCAAAAGGTAATTTTTATCTCTACCTTAAAGTGGAGGTTGTGTGAGAACTCAGAATACTGCTGTATGTAGCTTGAGGGGATCATTCATATGGACTCGAGGTACATCGATGAACACATAATTATATTGTTGACTGAAGGGAATCGCCTACTATGGCTGCCAGAACGTCCAGATCATGCGATTTAACCCTGTTCTAGGTTCCTCAAGGACAGATGACCATCATCGAGATAACAGCCAAATCTCCCGTCAAACATACATATATATATATATATATATATATATATATATATATATA
>NC_068988.1:68117903-68118696 GCF_001194135.2 Octopus bimaculoides | reverse complement strand
ACACACACACACACACACACACACACACACACACACACACAACATACACATATATATATATTCTTTATTCATTATCCTCTAGCAAAATTTAAGATTTGATTGTTAAACGCTTTTGTAATCGATGAGCATTTCTTGCTATGAAGTAGAAAATTCATTTCCAAATCATTTGATTCTTCAATTTCCCTGACGGTGGATTCTATGTGATACATAACTGACTTCCTTTACACCTTTAGAAGTAAGATCATTCCATTTAGAACCGCTCTTCGAATCTATACTAATGACATCACAGATGAAAGAAAATCAACGTTTCTTAATCGATAGGGCCATACATGTAACAATCATTCCTTCGACGTTCAAAGAATTAAACGGTCGAGTATATTCATTTCGATTATCGAGGCGCATGTCTAGCTGTAACTTAGCAGTATATTCTGCGAACCACATGGGGGTTAAATGATAGATGTAAAAGGGATCATTCGTGTATCAAGATACATTAAGCAAGATTCTCGATTATAATTACATTTGAAGTTTTGATTAGTGTATTTATAAACAAACACCTTTTACTCTCAACTAACTGAATAACTGAATCAGTTATATTGCAAAGACGCTGAAGTGAATTTTATAGTTTAGGCGGCATATTTGATTTATCTTTGAATTTTCCTAATTTTTAATGCTGTAATGTGGAATATGTTGTTGTTGAGTATGGAAAACAATGTTTTAAAACCAGTATATATATATATGTGTGTGTGTGTGTGTGTGTGTGTATGTATGTATATATATATATATATATATATAT
>NC_068988.1:68113977-68116941 GCF_001194135.2 Octopus bimaculoides | reverse complement strand
GTGTGTGGTGTGCATGTATACATGTGTGTGTCTGTCTGTCTGTTTATATATATATTTATATAATAAAAAGGGGGCAGAGATTATGGAAAGAACTTTACAGTTGTTTCTGATATAATATGTAGTGCGTGAGTGTAGTGAGCTGGCAGAATCGTTAGCACGCCGGGCGAAATGTTTACCGGTATTTCGTCTACCGTTCCGTTCTGAGTTCAAATTCCACCGAGGTCGACTTTGCCTTTCAGCCTTTCGAGGTCGATTAAATATGTACCAGTAACGCACTGGGGTCGATGTAATCGACTTAATCCCTTTGTCTGTCCTTATTCATCCCCTCCATGTTTAACCCCCTGTGGGCAATAAAGAAAGAAATATGTAGTGCACTCAGAGTGTAGTATATCTGCAGACTACTTGAAACTAACGAAGTTCAGAATTCCCAGCTCTATAGTCATTTATTTACTTCCGCATTGCGCTCTGTATAGCACTAATGCATTTTCTGGAGCACATACATATAAGCTCCAAATTGAGGTTGTTAATATCGTAATACATAAGCGAAGTATGAGCACACACACACACACACACACACACACACACACACACAAATTCTAAAGGCGATTTTCGACAGTTTAACTTGAAAAAAAGTATCTCACTTATGGCAAATGTTATACGTCTCTCCGCTATTGCAAATACGGACTTACAAGACGCGATTTTGGCTTCTTTGCCTTCCGCAGTAGGCTATACTGAAAGGAGAGGACGCTGAGAAAAAGCTAAGCAAATTTGAAAGTTTCCAAGTATGATCAGGTTTATCTCTTCTTGTTATTCACTTACTGAGGGAGGATAAGGAGTGAGAAATGTATCTGGGAGTCTGAGAGAGAGCAACACAAATGAGAGAGGGTGCTTTACAACATTTTCCATATGAGAATATTTCCTCCTCGAAAAATTGCAGGGAAATTTCCTTTAGAAGCTAAAATTTCCTTTAGAAGTTAAAATTTCCTTTAGAAGTTAAAATATGTCTCAAACTTATGTGAACTAATCTAAAAATTCATTCTCATCGTTGCATAGTTGCTGGTGCGAGTGCTACTACTACTACTACTACTACTACTACTACTACTACTACTACTACTACTACTACTACTACTGTTGCTGCTGCTGCTGCTGCTGCTGCTTCTGCTGCTACTACCACTATTATTAATAATATCATTACTACTAGAATATATACGTGACATAAGCGTTCTCTGTCATTGTTTTCAAACAGGGGAGATAAGCACCTCCACCCACCAAAGCCAGCATCAAGAGACTAGTTTCAAAGTTATTGCTCTTACATAAAGGAGGAAGCAGAGCAAATACCAAAAAACTATAGGCCTATCTCTCTGACATGACATATCAGCAAAGTCATGCAACGGATAGTCAGAGGAAACTAATCTCATTCCTTGAAGAAAACGACTTGCTGAGTGATACCCAACATGGCTTTCGGTCAGGTAGGAGCTGCCTGATCCAGCTCTTACAGTACTATGACTGGGTGTTATGGCAGTTAGTCAACGACTCAAATGTGGACGCATTATACCTGGACTTTGTAAAAGCTTTTGATAAAGTGGATCATAGTATGATAGGTCACAAACTGCGTGATCACGGCATAGCTGGAAAACTTGGAGAGTGTTTGCATGATTTTCTGAAAGATGAAAGTCAGGCAGTAGTGGCCAATAGTGCCACCTCAATGAAGACACAAATAATGAGCGGTGTAACATAGGACACTGTTTTGGGACCAGTGCTTTTCATAGTGGCCCTCTCAGACATGACCTCAGCTGCCTGGATAGCCACTCTTGCTAGCTACGCAGACGATACGAAAGTCCCGCAGAAAAAATACAGAACCACAGCGATGTTGAATTCCTCCAGCAGAAGATTGACTCAATTTACATATAGGCTGAATACAATAATATGCAGTATAATGCTACCAGCGTCCTAAACTAAGTATAAAACTTACACTGGTCCACAGGAGATTACAACCCCAGAGCCTAAATCAGGATGGTGACAAAGTGCAGAAGACAGGTTCGATGGATGCTGAGAAGATTCAGAACCAGAGAGAAGGAAACCATGATGGTCCCCTAGAGGACATTTGTCCCCAGCCGCCTGGATTACTGCTACCAGCTATGGTCACCCAAGAGTGTAAAATTAACAGCGGTCTTTGAAGCAATCTAGCGAAGCTTCACAGGGAAGATCGTCTCATTGCAAAAGTTTAGCTACTGGGAAAGGCTGAAACAGCTAAGACTCTACTCCCTGGAGCGAAGGTGGGAGAGTTATTTAGTAATATACATCTGGAAGATCCTGGGAGGAATAGGGGCAGAAGTTTGGCATTGCAAGCTACTGGAATGCCAGAACGGGTCGACACTGTACAGCGCAAAAATCCCAGCAATACGATCGCGCTTGAGAAGTTACTGCAACAAACTGGGTTTCAAGGACCACAGCTTTATAATATTCTCCCAAAAAACCTAAGGGCCCTACAAAAAGTGGATGTAGGTGTTTTGAAATCAATACTGGATCTCTTCCTGTCGAGAGTCCCAAATGAACCTACCTTGCGGCAAGAGGTGCAACGTGGGTAGTGACACCAAACTCACTTTTTCATCAAATGCTACGTATTAAAGGAGGCTATCAATAATAACTATGAAGCAAAACGGCGATGCCCCAGCATGGCCACAGCATTGAGCTGGAATTTTAAAAATATATAGAGAAAGAGGCGTAGGAATGGCTGTGTGGTAAGTAGCTTGCTTAACAACCACATGGTTCAGGGATCAGTCCCACTTCGTGGCACATTGGGCAAGTATTTTCTACCATAGCCTCAGGCCCACCAGAGCTTTGTAGGCGGATTTGGGAGACGGAAACTGAAAGAAGACCGTCATATATATGTGTGTGTGTGTGTGTGTGTGTATGTGTGTGTGTGTGTGTGTGTGTGTGTCTGTGTTTGTGTATCTGTATTTG
>NC_068988.1:68112473-68113488 GCF_001194135.2 Octopus bimaculoides | reverse complement strand
GAAGATCCTTTCGGTATTTTGTATAGTACTGTACCTCGTATAATTCTCCATTTACACATAATTTCTTCGGTCCTCCGAAAACCGTCCATACCTTGCCACGATTCAGTGTGTAGTGTTAAGTTGGTGGTTAAGAACAATACAATAAAATGACAAAACGAAACAACAATATAAAATAAAATGGGAATATAAAATCCTGAGCAGAAAAGAAAAGAAAAAGAAAAAGAAATACACAGATATTCATGTAAAAAAATAAAAATAAACTTAAAATAAAAATAAAACTTAAAATAAAATAAAAAATAAAGGGAGTCCAATCGGTGGGGCGGGTAATATAAGAAGTAATACGAGAAAGTCTGGATAGTGAAGTAAGCTACATCTAAGCTATTTAGATGGGTTGGTGAAGGGTGGTGAGGAAAAATCTAAATGTAGAAGAAGAAGATAAAGCGATAAATAGATATAGATACAGAGATATTAAAGGTCGTAAGGGATAGATATATATATGAGCTGTGTCTGTCTATATCAGTGGTGGGTCGTAAAAAAGAAGTATAATATATTTAATTATATGTATTTATTCTATCCTAATAAATAATAATTCTGATAGAATAAATGGGTTAATAGAAGCCAAAGTAGCAAAGATCACAAAATAACTGTGGTGTAATTCCTGTTGGTGAGGCAGAAACTCCCTGATATTTTGGGTATTTGAGTATATTTAAAAATTTAAGGAATGGAGATGATTTCCATGCATTTCCCTGAGGAGAAGTTTACATTTTTAACATCGCCTATTCCTATGGATCGCATAAATTGTAATTCTTCGAAATATATGTCGGAATAAAGTATGCAGTTATAATATGCGTTTTCTCCATTCCTTAATTTTTTATATATATAATATGTATATAATATATATCTGTATATAATATATATATGTATACAATATATATGCATATATATATATGAATATAATATATATATACATATGTATATATATGTATATAATATATACATATATATGTATATATAT
>NC_068988.1:68111544-68112373 GCF_001194135.2 Octopus bimaculoides | reverse complement strand
ATGAAAAAAAGCCAGAATGCTGAACTGGGAGCACAATTTAATAAAGATTCCCTCCAACCGGCCTTCACTGCGATGAAGCAAATTATCAAGAAGAAGGAGAATGAAAATGTTCTCTTTATATATATATAAGAATGATGTAATACATGTGATATATATTTCTATACGATAAATTCTAGAAACAAAGGGTTTCCATGATATCAATTATATATTGATAGCGTTTATTTAGCAATATACATTTAATATATTCTGTCGAATTATGGTAGATGTAAAGTTTATGTCTATTTGATGTTACACATCGTCAGCTAGCAACTAAAAGTTGGGAATCTTACAGTCATATAGTACTCATTTATATTGTACTATACAAATTGATAATACAATATCTTCTTTTGTTCGTCATAGAGGCGAGATTTGATATTCGGAGTAGGATACTTTGTCAAAGAAGCGGAGAATATGATGCTTCAGGGCAAAACAACTTGTCATAGTTTAGCGATTCTCTTTAAAAGTTAAATCCTTTCTCGGCATTTTTAACTATAACAGTTACTCATTAAATACAAGTATTAGACCTCAAATAAAGCATGAAATGGATATTCTCGTTTATCACTATAATGGGCGCCCATTATTCCGTTACGGCTTTAAGAAAAATTGGGGCTAACACATAAAGTACGCCAACACTGGATGTATATTTTGCTATTATTGGTTATATACGGAAATGTGGCATACAAACAACATATATGATTGAAATTGCTTGAAATTTCTTACTGCTTATAGAAAATTAATATATTAGCTTAAAATTAATCTACATATATGAGTAGGATCTGATGTCTGCGCA
>NC_068988.1:68109728-68111158 GCF_001194135.2 Octopus bimaculoides | reverse complement strand
ATATATATGAATGTATGTACATGTGTGCATATAAATGCGTGTGTATGCATGAATATGTTTATATATTTGCATGTCTATATTCATCCATACATCTATATGCACATACATACATATTTCTGACTGTGTCTATATATACTGTACCTTCACCTGATACCTACATATTTTCAGGGTAACATTTGATTTATGTTTCTTTGTTACTGTCAAAATATTTTACATTTTGTGATGTTTAAATTCGTGTTTAATGGATTTTTTTTTTTTATTACAACTTTTCTTAAATAATTATTCAAATAAGATATGCATAAATTTCCTTTATACATATCTTTCCTTAATTTCCTTTATAATGCATCTGCAATTGACTGTCTCCCTTCTAATATCTTTCTATTCTCTCTCTCCCCAACTTTTTACCTTTTGCTTACCATCTTCTACTGTTCCCCCACTCTTTCTTATCTTGTGAGCACCTTACCAAATATCACCCTCCTATAACAAACACCATTTCCCATGACTCTCTATCTCTCTTTCTCTCTTCCCCTCTCTCAATCTCTCTCTGTTTCCTCTAACTTTTAGTCCTTCTATTCTATAACATTTATTCCTATTCCTTTTAACCCATTATTCTACTGTCCTGAATTGCAGCGCTTTCAAACCTGCCTCTTCCCTTCATCTTTTCCTTCCCACTTTAAACAACTATCTACTACGTCATTTATGCATTTTCTACTCCTCTTCCCACTTCTGTGTCTGTTTGATTGTATTCTCTCTTACTGTACATATACGTGTAGCGGTCTTAATTCATTGCATGCTACCAATCCGAGTATGTGTTCTTATCTGTTCCTCTTATATTATCTCTCTCTCTCTCTCTCTTTCTCTCTCTCTCTCTCTCTCTCTCTCTCTCTCTCAATCTTTCTCTCTCTTTCAATCTTTCTCTCTCTCTCACTCCTTATCCCTCTCTCTCTATAACTCTGTTTTACGCCAGCTACCTCTCTCTATACGATGAAATGCGTAACTGCACAAACCAATCATCGAACCAGGCAATATTTATAGAGATTATAATTATATAAGAGATTATCATTATTATTATTATTTTTATTATTATTTTTATTATTATCATCATCATCGTCATCATCATCATCATCATCATTATTATTATTATTATTATTATTATTATTATTATTATTATTATTATTATTATTATTATTATTATTATTATTCAGTAGTTTTATTTTTATAACGTGCTTTCACTTCACTACCGAGCGCAGCTCTGTGCGCCTTGGGTATGTGCTGTGGTTTGCTGTGGTGCTCTTATGTTTACTGTATTGAAAGTGTTTTGCGTAGAATGTGTGCAGTACCCAGTAGTGCAATTTTCTGTATGTTATATATATTTGTAAGTCCTGCTATTTTTGTTATGTATTTGTCTGAATATTTTTTTATTATACCTA
>NC_068988.1:68104045-68107858 GCF_001194135.2 Octopus bimaculoides | reverse complement strand
TATTATTATTATTATTATTATTATTATTATTATTATTATTATTATTATTATTATCATTATCATTATTATCATTATTATTATTATTATTATTATTATTATTATTATAAAGGCGTTGAGCTGGAAGAATCGTTAGCACGCCGGACGAAATGCTTAGCGGCAAGTTCTGAGCTCAAATCCTACCGTGGTCAACTTTGCTTTTCATCCTTTCTGGGTCGATAAATTAAGTAACACTGGGCTCGATGTAATCGACTTGTCTTATCTCCCAAAATTTCAGGCCTTGTGCCTTTAGTAGAATGTAGTAGTAGTAGTAGTAGTATCAGTAGCAGCAGCAGCAGCAACAGCAGCAGCACCAGCACCAGCAGCACCAGCAGCAGCACCAGCAGTAGTAGCACCAGCAGCAGTAGTAGTAGTAGTAGTAGTAGTAGTAGTAGTAGTAGTAGTAGTAGTAGTAGTAGTAGTAGTAGTCTTGTTGTTGTTTTTGATGAGGATGAAGGCGGCATGCTGGCAGAATCGTTATCAATTCAGGCAAAATACTTAGCCACCTTTCGTCCGTCTCAACTTTCCGAGTTCAAATTTCGCGGAGTCGACTTTCGTTTTCATTCTCTCAGGAGTGATAAAATAAGTACCAGACTAGCCTAAAAATGTTAAGCGTTGTATCTATTGCAGAAAGTATTATTATTATCGTTGAACAAGACAAATGCTCAGAGTATCTATGCCATCAGCTAGTGCCGACTAAGGAATGACTTTGGATAAGAAATGAAGAGATAAGAGTTATTGTGTGAAACGTAACAAATTCAGTATTTTCTCTTCTTAGGTTTAAACTGTTTCGTACTCTATTCGCAACTCTATCGCATACATAAACTTCTTTATATGCACATACACACAATCGAGCATAAACATAAACACATATACATACAAAGGCATACATAATGGGTAGGTAGGAAGTGTCATTGCTTACATTTCAGTATGAGCAAAGGTTAGATCAGCATTATGAGCCTCAGTATTGAAATCGTGTCGGATTGGTGGCAACAGGAGTTTATAATCCGATATCGAACATGTAAACATTAAAGTGGAGATCACGACAATTATCTGCTGCTAGATAATATTATTTCGTGTTGGACGTGAGGAAGCATAATTGTTTGCTCGGTAAACAGAACTCATCGCCAGCGCTACCACCACTTGTTTCTTCAGTTTCCCTATTTTTATCATCATCACCAGTACTACCATAATCTTTGACATCATATTCTTCATCCTTGTTCTTTTGTCTATGAACTATTATCTTTTTTTATCTGTCTCGCTTCTCTCGTTCTCTCTTCCATTGTTTTACTCACTCTCTCCCTCCCTTCTCTCTCTCTCTCTCGTAATTTCCTCTGCTTTCTCCCTTTTCCCTCTTTCATTGTATTAATGTTTTCTCCCTCTCATTGTTTCCGTCCCCATTTGTTTCCTTTACTCTTTTCCTTTTCCTTCTATCTCTGTCTGTGTAAACATAAGACTTTAGAAATTTCGAAATTTCGCCAAATTTTTGTTTGGAAAGGGAAATAGTTGATGCATTGATTACTATAAAATACAACAATCGGATTTTTTGTCGTCGTAGTCGTCAGCATAGTCATCGTTGTCGTCGTGATCACCAACAGATTGTTTACAATATCGTATGCAATGATATTGCTTTATAAATATTATTGTGTCGATAAAAAACAAAATTTACATTTACCCTTCAAATATTGTAGTAAATTGTGTGTTTATACATGCAATTTCGTCTTTTTATATGCATTACGCGTAAATAGGAAATACGATTGAGCTTAAAAGTTATATGCATACACTCACTCATATACGTGAGCAGGTGTGCCTATATATGTCTCCATTTTTTGTGACAGACATCATACAGTCAAAAATTATAATTATATATAATCCCTCGCTGGGATGTTGTCCTCATATTTTATTTATATATATATATACGATTGAAGAAAAAAGACTTATGATTTAAATGTGAGATACTGTAATTCACATGGTCTGATGGAAATACAGTCGGATGAATTTTATAGTTCCCCAAACGGGCCACCATATTTCAACTATCATACCTTTTTCTCTTGTTTCTTTTCCCCGTACCCTTTTTCTATTGATTATTCTTGTGTTTCCTCAGAGAGTAGCCATCTTTTATTTTGAGCCTGAACGATTGCAGAATAGCACACGCATGTCATACAAGTTCGTCTGCAGTGATCACGTGCTTAGAATTTAAAATAATTATACGCTTCTCTCTTCTGCTATGCATCGATGTCATGTGACGCTATTTTTTCCCGACAAAACTTAAGTCTGACACGGTTAACTGGTTTAGTGTAGTGACAGTTCCAAACAATCAATAAGATTGATGCAAGTTCAGTAAGAAGGGCAGCAACACTTTTTGAGTCATAGTGTGAGGTATGTGGAGCGTAATTTAGCACTGATGAGTAGTTTTATAACGGATTTTGGTTCTTTTCATTTAGATTACATAGTGCATGCAATGATCTGATACAGAATACTGTAAAACTACGTCTTTTGGTTTGTATGTTATAATAAAGGGTAGAGTATTGGACGTATCTCAAGACGTTTTAGTGTTCGTAGTATTTGCATATTCTCTTGCGTTGTCTATTAAGATTGTTATTGTTTTTCTAGTAATAAATTCTTTATACCCGGAGTTGTTATAACGAGGTTCGTAGTTTACAACAGTTGTAAAGATTGCTCCTGCTAGATTAAAAGGAATATTACTTTTCATGTGTTAGGGTGTGGTTTACAATCCATTGGTTTGCAGTGAAAACCTCTTTCGATCTTTGTGTCTGTTTCATTGATTAGAATGTCCAGAAACGAAAGTAAGAAGAATTATTGTTTATGTTGTTCATTGGGTTTTTTTAATCAATCGGCCCCTCAACGTTTATATCTTCAGATTTAGTCAGTCAGCTAAGTAACGTTTCCAGTCTTCTAGTAAATATTTCTGGAAGTTCAGGCCGTATTTTAATTTAAATTGTTCATAAATCTGAAAAACCATAACTGAATTGGCATCAGTCGGAACAACTTTTGCATCTATCGTGGTCCCAGATATTTCCTTATAGATTTTGCCATTGAAGTCAAAAGTGTTGTTTTCAAGGATGACTTTTAATCTTCCGATGATGAATCTTTGTTCAATAATACCTGGGGTTGAATTAGGGAATTTTCGAGACAGGAACTTATTGCATCTAGTCCATATTGGTATGGAATCATGGTATAGACGTTCAGTACATCAAATGTATGGGAATACTATACGCTGTCTTTCACTTCATTTAATTATCAATTGTGATTCCTCCGGACTCATACATTCAATCTTTCTCTCGCTTTCTCTCCCTCCCCTCCGCTTCTCTCTCTTTCTCACTTCTTTCCTTCTTTAACAATCGATCCGTTTAGTTTATGTTGTTCTTAAATTTCTTACTCTAATTATGTTCAGTTTTGCTCCTACATAAATTACTATGTGTCATGTCAACCGACAGCATGAGTGATTTTAAGGACATCTTTAGGTGTTTCGAAATCCCTTTACAAAACACCCGGAATGATATTGACGAAAATTCACGCTTTTAATTGGTTTTATTATTAGTAACTTTACTACATGTATTATGATTTCGGGCATATATATTTACATACAAACACTAACACTCAACTACATATATATGCATGTAAATACGAGCGTGCATGTAGGCGGCTAGGCATATATTCTCTACATGAGTTAAGTATATTTTTCTTTCCTTTTTACACAAACGCGTATATAAATATATATATATATATATATATATATATATATATATAATATAT
>NC_068988.1:68098172-68102551 GCF_001194135.2 Octopus bimaculoides | reverse complement strand
TATATATATATATATATATATATATATATATGTCCGCATGAAGAAACTGATTTGTAAACGTTGGAACGCTTAGATATTTACAGCGTATAGAAGAGCCATTTGTCTACAGAATAAATGCACATAATTACATGTTATAATCTAAATGGTTTTCGTTTTAGACATGCTAATATATATAACTCTTGTGGATGGTCAGAAATAAGATTTAATATAAAAAGCACATAAATAGAGAACTAAGGCGTGTAAGTTTTGTATTCTTTATGAAAGATAGGACATAGGGAAAACATAATATATCCAGCATTAGTTATGTAGTAGAGTCAATACAGAAGTATACACTAATGTGTTTCTTGTATATTCATTAAAATACTTTTAGCTTATTTTTTTATCCATTCGAGGTTATATGTCAACATTTTAGGAGATGCATCGATCTGAGGCGTTGTGCAATCTAGCTGAGAGCCAAGAGCCAACCTAATGACGTACAGCTCTCACATGAAAAGCACATGGTAATAATTCAGCTATGATGACGAAATTTGTGTCATTCACTCTGGCAGTCTATGATTATGCAGGGAAAAAAACGACTCTTTGATGTAATGTAAATGAACGTTAGAAGTGAAACGAATGTTCTACAAAGTAATAAATCCTGACATGGTAGGCGTGTTTAACAAATTCGTGATTTACAAGAGACTTGGCTGGAAAATTCATATACAACTTTAGAAAGAAAACGTTCCCATCGTGCATTCTCAAAATAACATAAATTTCACAATAGTGCTTAATCATTTTTACATACTAAAATTCTGGTCATGGATTTGAAATCTTGTAACGACTG
Source organism: Octopus bimaculoides (assembly GCF_001194135.2). Classification (NCBI taxonomy): domain Eukaryota; kingdom Metazoa; phylum Mollusca; class Cephalopoda; order Octopoda; family Octopodidae; genus Octopus; species Octopus bimaculoides. The sequence continues at coordinate 68,101,728 of NC_068988.1, read as the reverse complement.
ACGTCTTTGATTTTACTGTCATTCACTGCCCTTGTGAACACAGATTTCATAATGTTTGCTGCTTTGACTGTATTACAGCTTTATTAGACAAATATATATAGAACCAATCTCAGAAATTTTATGAAACAAAATTAGCTTTAAAATAAGGGTGCACTGAACATTAAATATAACGGTTAATGCTTATCGAATGCAAAAGCATACGACATAGTTAAGCATTATTACATACACTATTGAATGATTCGCTTTTGTATGAAATGTGTTTTTAAGCAAGCATGATTTGTATTTTACAGATTATATGAGGAAAACATTTCGATATCTTTTGGAAAGAAAAACGTGGCAATCTAAAAATAATAAGAAAAAAAACAATTATGGTACATAGAATATTGATAGAAAAATCGGTAGATAATATACTGTTAGCTAACATTTAGGCACGAATTTGCTATGCCAGAATGACAAATATTCACACACATGCACACATATGCATACTTATACACGCAACATTTTCACACCTGGTTTATTTCTAGAAATGTATTAAATGGACAGCAATGCTCACCGTAGGGATAAGCTTCATCGTAGGTCTGCTTCATCAAGGTTCAGCCGCAACATGTTTCTTTTGAAAACAATTTTTCGACAAAAGATTTTTACGAAAGAATTTAAGACTAACCTTTTTCAGAACAAATATATTTCCAGTTTAAAAGCACTGATGCCCTAATTGTATCAGAAAACAACATGTATATATTTAAGATCTCATTAAGAGGAGAGAGCATCTTATAGAATAACTCAATCTGTTTCTTAACATATAATATTTCATTTGTTTATAAGTTTTTATATGTCCAAGAAAAGCTCAGTCGGAAATATTTCAAAATAATTTACTCACTAATAACATAACTTAATTTCATGCTACGAATATCAGTAAGCATACTTACAGATAGATACATAAATAGAATCCCGCACACACATAAATACAGACACGTACACATACACACGCATATACACATTCACCTACACACATGCATGACTATGTTAATGTATGTCTATACAGATACATTATACTAGTTTCTAGTAGCGTATTTCATTGCAAAATCATTCCTCTATATGTTTTTTATAGCTTTTTAGCGTTTCATAACATTTCTGTCTAACACATTATTCAAAGCTGCTATATTTATATCTTTATTTTCTGTATATTGCATCAAATATATTTCGGTATGTTGTACTTAAATAATTCGTTGAATGATATAACTGTATTCATTCGAGGAGGTGTCGTCCTATACTATTTACTCTAGCTGGTTTTCTTCATATTTTTCTATATTTAATTTCTATCAATTTAATATTACTTGAATATTTTAAATTTTTCTTTCTCATCAATGTTGTAAATATCAACAATCAGCGTTCCTCAATCAATTCGTTATAGATTCGTAATCGGAACTCTTTTTATGTTGCATCTCAAAGATAAACGATTGCGTAAAGACATGGAATAACATATAAAAATCCTTTGAGTTACGGAAATGATTCTCTCGTAAACAATAGTAATGTGGCTGTAGATGATATTTAGGCCTCGATCCCCTAAGACTGGAACAAGCTCAGAAATTTAAGGGATGGTGATGTCGATTAAATTGATCCCTGTGCTCAGTTATTTTATCGACTGCAAAATAATGAAAGGCAAAATCCGCCAATGTTGAAGTTAAACTCAGAAAGTAAAGCCAAAGGAAATGCTTTGAAATATTTTGTCCAGTGTACAAACTATTCTGTCAGCTTACTGCTTCTATAACACTGAAATATGAAACAAAGTGGTGAAGGTTTTATCTTTCGGATAAGTTTTTAACCTTTTTAGCTTTATTCTTATATGATCCGTGGACGGTAGCATGGTGTGACCAGCAGGAACATTTAGCCAAATCTCGCTAAAATGTTTACCAATCATTACGAGATGAAAAGAATATAAAAACTGTATAATAGAGTTCTAGATACACTACAATTGAAAATACAATGTTCATGATGGGAGGGCGTGTAAACATTCAGAACTTCATCAATGTTAATCTATTACTTTCTTTGCCTAATTAATTCCCTGTAATAATATACAGCTACTTTCATATTTAATAATAATTTCGATTATATAAAAACACTTGTGCTATAGAATCCATTCACGATATATTTGTAAAATTAGAAACCAAACATATGTTGAAATAAAAAAGAAACTTGAAAAGATAATTTTGATGTTTTCTCTCAAAAAACGTAACACTGAATGTAAATATATATTCAGTTAAATATGGATTACGATTTGGCACAACGCAAAATATTTTCTGTGTATCGTAGAAAGCAACATTTATGTTTAAAGCAAACGTTCTATAAATTTCATTAAAACGCGGAAATATAATTTCCGACTTGTATAATTAAAAATATAGCTGGAAGCGTTTACAACGCTTTTATTAATCCGTTACCAAATCTTCTTAAATAAATCATTGTAAATAAGTAAAAAAATATTTTAATGAAAGAAACTTTATTTATGAAATGTATAACTTATCGGTTCAGCAGTTCGATATCTTCATACAAACAAGAATTCATTCATTTTCAATTCAATGAAAATCAGTGAATTTGTAGATATTTGTTAATACCTAATATGGTAAGTGATTGGCAGCATCGTTAAATGTTAGAGCAACTGTTAGGTAGTTTGCGTCTGATTTAAAACCCCCACGAACGAGGGAGTTCAATATTTATTTTCCTGCCTCCGAGGTCGATAAAGTACAATTCAGTCCTTTTCTCTCCCACTCTCTAATAATCAATTACATTTCTCATACAATCCCGAAAACTCTCCTAAAAAACTATACAACATGATGGCCATGGATGGCGCGATGTTGTTTGCAGTATGAAACATTTTCAACGGAAATAATTCAAATTTCGGAGTTGCTTTTTGTGTCATTCCTAACCAGAATTATATTTCTAATCATTTTTATAATCCATTTTTCTAATCATTAAGAAAATAGAAAGCACGTCATCCCCAGACTGCGAAACCAGGTCCAAATGCTTGCAAGTAAATGAGCTTTCATTAAAAAAACTAATGGTCAGATGGTTGTGTTAAACTGGACGCCGGATTAAGTAAAGCTCTCAAGAAATCAATTAGATTCTCTAAATTGGAACAATATACTTTATAGTCTTCAGAAAGAGAACGTCTAAGACAATTTCACTAATTTTAGAAACTACAAATAAAATATATAGTCATTCAAGTATTCGCTTATCAGCGAATATTAGAAGTGAGTATATGGTAATTACATTTCAAATCCCTTAAAAGTGATTATTATGATTTCACATACTTAGCCGGAAACAATGTACGGATAAGGAAAGAAACCTTCATCAAACATAGAATGCAAATATGAGTAGATCGAGACTTATATAGTAATGCAGTTATGTAGAACGTGTTTAAGAGTCAAGAAATTATTAGCTTCTACATTATTCGAAATACATAAACACACATTCACACTTATAGACACACATAAAGGCATATGTGTGTGTGTGCGTGTGTGTGTATCTATATATATATATATATATATATATATATATATAT
>NC_068988.1:68096841-68097453 GCF_001194135.2 Octopus bimaculoides | reverse complement strand
ATATATATATATATATATATATATTATGTATGTATGTATGTATGTATGTATGTATGTATGTATACTTATTAAACAGGACAGCATACATTAAGGCAAGGCATACATCTCAAGTCATATACGATATTATTATAGGAAGAAATTCAAAATCTTACAGCTGTTTCTGGGATATCTTCGACTATGGGATTTTTCCGTCAATAGAGACAAATAGTGGGAAAGGTTATGGAAAATGAGAATGGTATATATTAATAAGATGACAACATCTATTGTCATCTTATTAACATATACCATTCTCATTTTCCACACATATTTTTTCCCCTATTTGTCTATGATGACGGAAAAATTCCATACTTGAGGATATCACAGAAACAGCTGTAAGATTTTCAATTTCTTCCTATAATAATATTGTATATGACTTGAGATGTATGCCTTGCCTTAATGTTTGCTGCTCTGTTTAACAATTATATATCCGCTGCATCGGAAATCTGAAATGGCTCCATAACTACTGTCATGGCTATAACTTTGGAACACCAGTAATCCGTTACACCACTTACCTAGCGTAGCCAATCGTTTAGATCACCTGTGAACTAAACCCCCATTCTTTGTATATATATA
>NC_068988.1:68095239-68096831 GCF_001194135.2 Octopus bimaculoides | reverse complement strand
ATATATATATATATATATATATATATATATATATATGACAAAAGAAAAAGTATGACGTCACTGGTAGTTCGAATCAGCTTGGACTATAAGCCTATCTATTAAATCTATATATATACATATTGAGAAAGAAAAATATTTATACACTATTATAAGTGGGTAATTTACTGAGTGTGGAGGCGCAATGGCCAGTGGTTAGGGCAGCGGACTCGCGGTAATAGTATTGCAGTTTCGATTCCCAGACCAGACGTTGTGAGTGTTGATTGAGCGAAAACACCTAAAGCGCCACGAGGCTCCGGCAGGGGATGGTGGCGAACCATGCTGTACTCTTTCACCACAACTTTCTCTCACTCTTACTTCTTGTTTCTGTTGTGCCTGTAATTCAAAGGGTCAGCCTTGTCACTCTGTGTCACGCTGAATATCCACGAGAACTACGTTAAGGGTACACGTGTCTGTGGAGTGCTCAGCCACTTGCACGTTAATTTCAAGAGCAGGTTGTTCCGTTGATCTGAACAACTGAAACCCTCGACGTCGTAAGCGACGGAGTGCCAACAACAACAACATTTACTAAGTAAATACGCAAGACTGAATATCACTATTATTTGTTCTGTCTCTCTACGCTCAGTGATGAAATCCCACCCACGGTCAACTTACCCTTTTATCTTTTCGGCTTAAATGAAAACAATAACGAATACACATCAGTGGAGTGATTAAGCGTAAAATTATGGGACCTGTTACTTTTTTGTACTCGTTTAAGCTTTCTACATCCAGATTGAAATTTGGCAGATGTTCCTGGCTGACACCCTCACTTATCCGCCGACCTGGTGGCAAGTCTCATCTTTATAATAAACCCCACCTCACGGAGTCGAGACAGGTTTTCTTTTTCCCTGGACACATTTGCTCGGGTAAATCATGTATTACATGTTTGTCCATACAATGAGATGCGAACCATTGTAAGATAACTTACATTTTGCATCTCAGTAGTATACCGAATCCGAGTGACTGAACCAGAAACTGATTTATTCTACTGATACCTATGGCTATCCTCCGTTTATTAGTTGTCAAGCAAAACAAATAGGGTAATACGTTGAGTTTGTTTACATTAACTGTTAAGCGTACCATCATTATCACATTTTATTTCTTTTATCCATCAAACGTCCTCACATTAAATCGGTTTTCATTGCTATTTATATATGATTCCGTTTTCCCCCAAAATATTTTTACATGATTGTTCACTGTCGTCCCCTAAAAATCTATAATTTTCAGCATTGGTTTGTTGAATTCAAACCAGTGTTCGATAATCAGTATATATATGAATTAAAGCACATTATATCACGTTGCTCCAATACGTTTGTGTGAAGTATATTCCACTTATTTTATGCATTTAGATCAATGTTAAACCATTGAATGTACATCGCTACACAAATTGTATTGTGGTCATAGAGTCGGAATATCAGTACAGGAACTATATAAAAATTACAACATAAAATGTCCAATGTTCAAATGTTTGTGCAATCCCTCCATTGCTGATTCCATTAACAGTTCAATAGCATTAGTCGTATACCTATTATTTAATCAATAGAACTCCAATATAT
>NC_068988.1:68087840-68095042 GCF_001194135.2 Octopus bimaculoides | reverse complement strand
TATATATATATATATACATATATATATATATATATGTGTGTGTGTGTGTGTGTGTGTGTGTGTGTGTGTGTGTATGTCTGTGTGTGTCTGTGTATCTGTCTGTGTGTATACACACACACACAGACGCACACATAAACCTTGGTACTCCAGTTTTTTGGAGATCAGTGAATATTGATACACAATATTCTTGATTTTTCTTTCGTTTTTAGGGTTTGTCATTGTGTATAAGAATGTAGAAAATCTAAGTAGTTGGTAGACCATGTTTAGAATATAAGTGAAAAGACTATATTGCTCTTATGCGGAATTGGATCACCTTTGTATATTATAGAACCTAATAATTAAAGAGGTTAAATTCATGTCCACTCAGTTCAATGAATAGTGAATTAGCTCCGGCAAATATGATCAACATCAGAGAAAGTTAACCATTAGTCTATTTTTTTTAAAAAGTGTGTTTTCTGTTTGTGTAGCATTCTGTGTTATATGAATGAAGGCCTCCCATTACATTAATTCAACATGTCAATATATCGAGTATTGACTATTGTATAGGCACATCTAGGAGATTATGATGTGAATATTATTGTAACCATGAGTTATATACACATATAGAGATTTTATAAATAGATACACACATGTAAACTCACGCTCACATTAATGCGCTCGTTTGCGGTCTTTTGGTGAGGTGGTTTGACAGAATCACAAGAGCGGCGGACAAAATGCTCATCACCGTTTCTTCTAGCTTTCTATATACCGAGTTCGAATTCTGCCGATATTAGCTTTGTCTTTAATCCCACTAGTGTCTATAAAATGAAATATTAGTCAAGAACTGGGGTCAAATTCATCGACCAAACGTTCCATTCCAAACTGCTACTTAGTGTCAAAAGTAGAAGCAGTTGCTATTATTATCATAGAATCTAAGCACGCCGGGAAGAATGGTAAGCAGCATTTCGTCTGTCTCTACGCTCTGAGTTTAAACTTCGCCGAGGTCGACTTTACATTTCATCCGTTTGGGAACGATAAAATAAGTACCAGTTCAGCACTGAGATTGATATGAATGACTAACCCACTCCTGAAAAGTGGCTACATCAGAAAGGATTAATATCTCAGAAACGACAAAACAATAGATAAAATGCCAAGATGTATTTAGTTTAGTATTTTAGATTCTCACATCTAATCATGCATTGGTTTGATTTACCTGTGACCCTACCTGTTGCGACTTGTAAAGAACATATATTTTTTGGTTCAGGAAGAAATATATCACGCAAAAGATCAGTATAATTTTGGAACGGTACTCATAATATATTTCATAATTAGAATATGTTATAGTAATAATAAGGTTTAATCTTTTATTTCTTACTTTTTTCAGTCATTGGACTGCGGCTATTTAAGGACACAGCCTTAAATGGTTTTAGTAGAGAAATAGATCCCAGTGCTTATTTTTAAGCCTGCTACTTAGTGTAACGGTCTCACTTCTGAACCGGTAAGATATGGGGACGTAAATAAAACAGCACCGGTTATTAAGAGGTATGGGTCAAACACAAGGACACTGATACATGTATAAATACAAACATACACTGACATGCATACCCGCAAGTACAGCATCTAGTGAGTGAGAAATATCATTCCATGTACACTGTATTAAAATAAGTGCTACTAGTAGTTTCTTGACTTTGACACTTGGGTAGCCAGACTTTTATAAGGTTCCTTGCGTCTCCAAGCAATCTCGTAAATGTATGTATATAGCTATCTATCTATCTATTTATCTATCATCCTCCATTCCTTCCTTCCTTTCTTCTTCATTTTTTATATCAAAAGACATTTCATAGAAAATTAAATCTTACACCTTCTTGTACTTTACTGCCTTTTAGTAATTTTTTATCTTTATTTTCTTTTATCGTCATTTATGGTCTCTGATAACCTATCCTACGAACGGCATTATCCCGTTATGTTTCTATATTGAGTATGCTCAATATTAGCGATGTGTTTTTCTGTAATAATAATCTCATAGTGAATTTAACATACTTTCTGTGTTTTAGAATGTCTCAAATATGTCTTTAATGTTGAAACCGTTTTAGTTTTAACACACTTCCGAAAAAATACTCTATAGTATATCTCTGTAGATACTATCATTTGACTATGGCTATTGTAGGGTACATTATTCAATTTTCTATATATTTAGTTGATCATATCGACTGCAGTACTTATTTAAATCTAGTTCTTCATGCATTAATCTCGGTTGCGAAATTGACAACTTAAGAGGAATAAAGTAACCCAAAACTACAGCAGTTTTCAAAAGGTTAGAGATCAAATGCAAGGACAGACAAGGATCACGCACACATCTAGTAATCCACTCACAGTATTCGAATTTGTATGGGTGTGTGTGTGTGTGCGTGTGTGTGTTTGCAAGTGTGCATGTATGCGTGTGAATATCTGATTTTAGTTAACATATCTCCCTCTTTCTCTTATATTTGCCAAAATGCGCACACGCACACACGCACACACACACACACAAGTGTCTGCCACATTTTAAAAAATTGAACCGGGAAGTCAATAGACCTGAAGAGGCGTGGTATATGCACTTACTCCACCTGATCAAAATAATACGTCAAACTTCTTGAAAGCGAAAGCATGCATTAGATAATCTACCGGCTCACGGAAAAATAGGGATTGCTGCGGTTCCCTCCATTAATGGATCTGCTCTATTAAGGTTAGCTTGTAGAGAACCAACGAAAATAACTAAGTTGGTAGTCAACTATCTGTGGTTGGTCAACGTCTTAGATATAGGAAGAATGTTGTTCCACTAACTCCTAAAGAGACAAAATGGTCATTGCTAAAATGGTTTTGATGAGAGGTTTTCTTGATCAGAAATAACCACTTAGGCGGGAAACATCAACCAAAACATGTGATCTTTTAATGCGTTATTAACACACTAATGGCTTGTAGATAATCTGTCTCCTCTCTCAGTTTCATCTACCGATGTTACAATGAGATTTCATTCTATGAAATGCTAAACTCTATATCTCATTGATTTAGAACTTAATATACCAGAGGAGGAATAGAAAAATAGGTTGATGTTAATATATCTAAATTTTATCTAATTCGGAACGTTTCGAAATCATTTGATAACTTTGATATATTTATATATATTGTGGTTAGCGCAACTGCTGCACCAAAGAATCGTTTGATACCGGTAATATTATCCTGGTTAATCATTGGTTCGCTGTATTTGCAGTAGCAAAATGGATGAGGCTATGTCTCTAATATGATGCAGAACATATATGCCCCAATAGTCTTCATTCATAAGGCATCAGCTTTACAAATTTCTTTCTTATAAATTCCGAGGATATAAATGCATATGTAGACGTACATATAGACACACCATACATAATTACACCCGTAGAGACACACACTCTCATGCACACTTACACATATACTCACATTTACACACATGCCCGCTCTCTCGATCTCTCACGTGCACTCGTATACATATATCTATATTTACAGACTTATTAGACATGAGAGTTCGTGGGTCATAAGTAACTGGGCGTACCCGACACCACTGTGAATCGTAGTCAGTCTGCCGCAGGGCTATATCCCAGTTCCAGACATAACTTCTATTCCTTATAGAGTGAGTCGACTGAAGCAACGTGAAATGAAGTACTTTGGCCAAGAACACAACATACAGCCCTTTCGGACTCAAACAACCACATCACTACGTGGCAGTCTGGTGAACAAGGTTTTGTTTTTGCGTTAGATGTGAGTTGCTGTCGGTTTCTCCCCACTCTTATTTTATTTCAACGATATCATGACACACACGGTTTTCATAAAATTAAATTAGTGCAATACTGTTTTACTGCTAACCAATTATGCGCGGTACAAGTTGAGGTTAGCTAAATGTCTCAAAAAGGAAAACAAATACTAGTGTACCATAAATACATTGCTGTTTTGATATCATTCAATAAACTGGCGGAGTCCGAACTTTTTATTATTGCCTGACAGAATATTTTCATATATATATAATGTTTAAAGACATTATATAAGCTTAATGATTGGTGCATTCGAGCTGAGAACCTAATTAACGTTCCAAACTTAACAAAATTTCAAATTGAAGAATTCCACTGCCGATAGACGTGCTCGGGCTTCAGTATATTTAATATTTATTGAAAAGATAACTCTTGTTCAATGAACATTGATCAACGCAAAAAAAATGACGGAATAGCTCCGGGAAATGAGACTGTATTATGATTTGTAATTACTGATAATTTGAAACCATTTTTTTTTAAAGTTGAAATCACGTATACTTTTCTTTTATAACAAGATTTGTATTATCAAAACCAAATATTGGCATCAAAAAATTTAAGGAATATATTTATGGCATCAACAGAAATTCAATAGTACTTGGGTGGTCAATGACTTGTACCTACATCAATATAGAAAGCTAATTTCATATTCGACATTATGCTTGCTATCAGAGATAGGAACCATATTTACGTTATTATATTGATTTCGTGCGGCATCCAGAATGCTGCCTAAAGTTATGTTATAATAAAATCTCGTTAAAACTGTCGATCAAATATATATAATATATATACATAAATATATACATGAATACTTACTTACAAGCACGCACTCTCTCTCTCTCTCTCACACACACACACACACACACACACACACACACACACACACACATATATATATATATATATATATATATATATATATATATATGTATATATATATATGTGGGTATGCCATTGTTCAGTTTTGTATCAAGATTTCTTGCCAATGTATGCATGTATGTATGTATATGACAAAATGAGAATCTCGTGTAAATCTAACGTACGAAATATAATCTATAGGTGTCATTGTAATATCTTAGACTATGTGAGATCGGTAAAATAGCAATCGGTAATCTAGTGGATATCGATCACATCGACCAAACAACTATACAATGTTTTCTTTTTAGATATTCCGCAACGATGATAAATCATTAATTCATAAATTGTAACATAATTTTTTGCAGATAATCTCAGTTCTTTGTCATTTTTATGGGCGTAACTTGGTCTCTCTCCATATATAGATATAAGTATGTATAAGCACATATGTAATAGACACACACACATACACACACACACACACACACACACACACACACACACACACACACACACACACACACACACACACACACACACAGACAAACACACACACGTAGACACACACTCAGAGTGGGTGAAATGTAAGTAGGCATTAAAAATTGGTTATAAAATCCATAATCCTTTTACAAATTTATCGAAACTAATGAAGACGTCTTTTATTATATAGGAAAATGCGAAAATGAAAGTAAATCTTCATATTTCAACGTAAGCAGTGTTGGTGTCAACCAGTTTCCTCAAATGGCCAGGGATGGATTGAAAAACTTTCTGAAAGACGTTGTCTGGGATATCATTGAGCGTCTACTGAATCCGTGCCTCCAAGTCCTCCAATGTTCGAGGTTTTGTCTTGTTCACCTCTGTTTTTGTGTAACCATACAAGTAAAAATCACTTGGCGTGAGATCTGGCCTTCTTCGCGTTCTGGGCTTCTGAATTCCTGTGGCCACAGTCTTCAGGTTTTAGCTCCTGCGTGTAATGGGGCTTGTAGATAACGAGGTTTCTTTATGCTTCACCGTATGTATTGTGTGTCTTGTTAGTTCACTTTCACGAGCTGCTTAACGTGTTGAATTTTGCGGGCTGTGATTAAACATCTGCAATGTTTCCACGTCCTCCGGTGATCAGGATGTGGTTGGACGGCCACCTCTTCTTGCATCATTCATAGAGATCGTGGTCATCAGCTTTATATGACAACTTTTTGTTGTCTCCGGACGTAGTGTTGCATGCTTACCTTTCTATGCATGACACCATCCTTGAACCAAATAAATGGAATTCCACACTCAGTGTAATCAGTGTAATCAGTGTAAAACTGGAGTCAGTAAGATAAATAACAACAATAATTTAAATATGTGATTAAAGTAGTGTGCCGTAATTCGCTATGGGGCCAGAGGACAGCAGCGGAAATTTTCAAAGGAAGAACTCCATTCAAAAACGTATTTCGGCCCGTTAGTTCCCAATACACTACGGGAGCAGGGTCTACTATGTAGTGATTCTTTGGTGTCCTCCTGCTGTTATTTATATGTCACCTTCAGGAACTTTTGTGTTCACACAGATCATGATATGAACTTGCAGTGCTTCTTATTCTCAAAGAAATATATTTGATAACGAAGACGTTTACACATGAAGTCATACGCGGCATACAGCGTCAATCTTATAGTTTATTCATTCATCCTCTTCCACTTTGAATCTTTCTTTATTGAAACTACTCCATTTTGTCTCAAATCACCTTTTTGTTTACTATTTTAACATTTTTTTTTCTTTTCATTTTAAAAGTGTTCTTAGTGTCTTAGAAGTCATTGCTGCTGTTATTATAGTTGTGGTGACATGGATACAATCGTTGTTTTGCAAACTCATCAGAAGATTGTTTCTCTTGTTATCACTACTACAAAATTTGTAGTAGTGGTAGTGGTGAAGGGGCAATTGGTTCAGAGTGATAGGGCAGATATTGCTGGTTGTTAATCAAATAATAAATGTTGATCCAATCTAAACAGTTGTCGTTGTTTGTGCTTTTGTTGTATCAACAGAAATACAATATTTCAATTCGTTTTGAAGAAGCAAAATGGGTTCATCTCTTGTTGAATTCCAACTTTAGAAAGACGTTGGTCACTAAGACTGCGTTTCGGGACAGCAATCTTCTTCCTACTAGAATATAGTTCCATCTCACAAGCATTGCTCTACTGGCACCAGCTCTATTCTTTTCCCATTTTATAACTTCGTAGATGTACACATACTCATGCACACACACACGTGCACACAAACACACGCACACGCACATACACACCCCCACACACACACATACACACACACACACACACACACGCATGTATGACCACACAAAGTTTAGAATTTATAAGATATTAGATACACACACAAACACATATATATTCGTATATACATATGTATATATATATACGTATATACACACACACACACGCACACACACACAGAGGCACACACATACACACACACACACACACACACGCATGTATGACCACACAAAGTTTAGAATTTATAAGATATTAGATACACACACAAACACATATATATTCGTATAT
>NC_068988.1:68080776-68087719 GCF_001194135.2 Octopus bimaculoides | reverse complement strand
ATATATATATATATATATACATGTAAATATACATATACATATATATACATATACATATGCACATATACAAATATAAGTATATAGCCACACATATATATTGATATATTGATATGCATATAAAGTAGTGTTCATACATATACTTTGATCATTTATATAAAACACAACACTATATTTGATGTCTGCTTGGCTGGCATTTAAATAGATTGTTATGCAAAAGCATCAACAGTTTATTTACAATCAAACTGGGAAATACAAGATTCATGTATTGTTAAATAAACTTAATCTTGCATAATTCTGTATCGATTACTCTAAAACCAGATTATGTTCAATATCTCATTGTGGTGCACCGAATAAAATCCTATTTGTTTCCAGTGAAAATAAGCTTGCAAAATAATGTACATTGTACAAAATCTGAACTAATCTGACAATGCGTCTTGAAACACATGGCACTGTGAAAGAACGGGTCGTCTTATCGATTTATACTAAATTCTCATAGAATATAATATAAAATCAGCAATTGTTGTTGAAAGGTTATATTTTTGGTCAACTTATATACAGATACGTATCAGAAATAAAGCCGCAATTTAGGAATCTATTTTGCTATAGGGAATAATGGTATATTTGCTGATCTCCGATGGGAAGTGTCACACATATAAGTTGATAGGAAATATGAACCAATTATTATGATGTTGCATGCATTCTAATTGTGCATGTACACCTACACACATGCACACGCACTCAGACATATACGCACATGTGTTTATGTGATGCGCATGTATGAATGCATGCGCGCGTGTGTGTGTGCATATAAATACACACACACACATACACATATATATATATTTATACACATGATTATATATTCGTGTATATGATGTCAATGTGTATATGTGTGCGTATTTTTCTTTATGTCTGTGTCTCTAAGCTTTTATCTTGTTACTATTCTTAGTAAGGTCGCGCGGCAGAATGTTTTCTATTTTCTGTCGTATTAATGTAAATTCTGGTGTGTAATATTTTTGCTGTGGCAGTTATTTTTGTTCTGCTGTGTGGGACCAGCAAGTGTTTAAAAGCTGAACTAGTTTCCTTCAGGAATGCCTGTATGGTTAATCGAATATGTTTAAGAGAATCACATCCAGATAGCTTTTACAGCTCTAAATTTGAAGACTTGTATATCATATGTATATTTGTTTGTTTATGTGTGAGTGAGCATGCGTGTGTACATGATGTGTATACATGAAATTAAATTAAACATAATTTAGAAAGAAAGCGGTTGTTTGTGTTTTGATTGTAAATAAAACTTACTCTCTCGTGTTTTTGTGGAATTAAGTTGAAGATCTTTTACATTGTTAACAATTACCATTATTTCGGCAGATACAAGGATCTAACACTGAGATACGTTACTTCTCAGGAATTTCAACCATGCCTTCGTGATGACTGTACAAAGCATCACTTCTTCCATTTATATATGACAGATAAATAAGCACGTTCATTGTATTTAAATAATCCATTTGTAATTCCACATCGAAATAGATGCTCTTACGATGATAAATAACCATATTGGTTGTCAATTACATTAAAGCAGATAGAAGGATACAAGTTTACAAGCTTTAATTTGGTTTCTCAACATGAGACATGAGCCAACGTTTCTTTAAAAATTACACTTTTAAAGCATAAGGGTAACGTGGGACAATGAAATACTAGATATTCAAAAATACACGATGTGGCTTACTGTATCAACTTCGATCATACACTTGGCGCGGTTAATGCTGGTCCGGGGATTAACAATAGCAACAGCAACACCGGTAGCACAAGCGATAACAACAGCGAAAAGTGGATATGATGAATGAACAATGTTAGTCTGGTATGTTACCTCTGAATAACATTTGACGTTAAGAAAATAATCATTTTAATATTTACAAGTAAGATAAAAACATATTTCTCACTTTTATAGTGGAATGTTTTAATAATGTGTCCTCCAAATAAACCACTCTGATATTGTCTAGTACATAACGCTTTACAGCCCCGAATATTGAGTAACTCCAGCTATGAAAATAGGTGGAGAAGTTCAAATGTTTATTATGAATGAGTGATGCTAGAGTATTAATTTCAACTCTTCTCACTCAAAACCGTATTTTTTCTAACCACCTAAATTGACGCCAGATTGTTCAAAGAAGACTTCGAAAGTAACTAGTAGTGACTTCTCTTAGAAATGGACAACATTTGATATTGTAGTGTCATGAAGCACCTGAAGGAAACGGTTAGCTCTTCAGGACTTTCATGCTGACACCGTTGCTACATTAGGGGATGACACTCAAGAGCGCAAAAGATGACAGCTGAATTTATGAGGGGAAGGGAGAATCTTGAACAGGACTCAAGCTCTGAGACTGTTACCACCGTAGAAGACATTGAGCGCATTCTACTCAAATAGCTAGTGCTATTAGCATATCCCCTGACAGATTTGAGAATCTTCTGCACAATGAATTTAGCATGACGAAGCTGTTTGCTCGGTGGGTGACACGTCATCTGACATGTGATCAAAAGCGCACCCGGGTTGACCATATCACGGGAAAATCTGACATTCTTTCTGCTATGATGTGGATTCTCGTCCACGTGTATGTTATTGTCGGCACTGTAATATTATTGTCGCCACTATTATGTTAATGTGGTACTCCGCTTCTTATCTTTGACTCGTCTATCGTGCTATCGCTGATTATAGCTCAAAGTACTGTACCGGCACAACTGTTGTATTTGATGTTGCTTGTCATATTTGCAGTTATACAACTCCAGATATTATACAATTCCAGATAGTATATGCTGCTCTAAATAATGTGTTGCAATACCTTAGTGTTTTGAATATTCTAGCAAGTGTTATTGTACATTCAGATGGCATTCTTCAGTTGGAAATAATCTAGAGCCCCAAGCATACTGTATGCTCTTGATATTGTAGAGCTCCACGTGCTTTACAGCTGAAGATATTGTGCAGTTTCTGATATTATATCAATCCTACATAGCTCCAGATAGTACATTTGCATATACTGAACCGTTGCGGATGTCCTACTTTCAAAAGTAATGATCAGCTCCATATGTATTACAATCTATAGTTTATTTTCTTAAGTATCTAAGGTAATTTTGTTATCTCTGGCGCTTAAACAGATGCTATAATGCCATATTACTTGAAAAACAACAACCATACTTGATGCTGACGTACGTGTGGTGACATGTAAAATGTCATAGTTTTCCTGATTAAATTAGAAAATTATTTAAGGGTAATTGTTATCTGAACCATGCAAGTTAAAAGTAAAAGATATCAGGATACACCGAAAATCTGTAAATATTGTTGTGATAAAATCTAGATATTAGAAAATGTACTGAATATAAAATACATTTATAGTTAAATATCTTACTCTTGTAACTTCTGATATAAATTCATAAATGATTTATTTTATAAAAAGAAAATTCATATTAAAAATAGTCCCTGGATCTAGAGGTAGTTATTATTTTCTTTTTCTCTAATCTTGTGTTTGTTTTCCTTCCAATAAATCTGTCAATCCATAGATTTTAATAATCAATTGCTTCAGAATATTACGAAACAATATTCATAAATCAATGTTTAAATCATGACAGTATTATTATAAATAGGTTAATTTAAGTACTAAGGAAATCATATGATATTAGGTTGTTTTACATTAAATGTCGTATTTGAAAGGTAACAATAAAATGTTTCAGAACTGTTAGAGAACTGATTTATTAAATCAAAGTATGATCCATGTTAATTCATGACGCTTTCCTCACGTTTCTCTATGTTTTATATTCCATCTTTTTTTTTTTAAATCATCTTTTGCTGTGATAAACTCTCCGAATGCTTCAAATACCTCTGCTCTATTTAAGAATATTTTATTGCTTATGAGAAGCTCAAAATGCTTAAATAAGTGATGATCAGTAGGAGAAATATCCGGGGAATAGGGAAGTAGTTGCAAAATCTCATAATTCAGGCTTTGCAACTTTTGGACAGTAGCTTGAAGAGTGTGAAGACGTGCATTATCGTGGAACAAAATTGGGCCATCTCTATACATTAGTCTGGGCTGCTTCTTTTTCAATTCCTCATGCATACAATCAATTTCCTGGCAATAAGATGTTGCTGTTACCCTTTTTCCTTGTTGCAAAAATGAATAATGAATAACTCTATTCGCAGACCACCATATAGTGGCCACTAACTTTTTGGAGTGCAATGATGGTTTTGGGTAGTGTTTAGGCGACTCTCCTGCATCTAATCACTGTCCTGTTCTCTTGTTGTTGTCAAAGAGTATCCGTTCTTTATCACAAGTATCGATGTGGTGCAAAAATGGTCTTTTTCCAGTCGAGAAAGCAATAAGGAGCACACTTCGAGGCATTTGTTTATTTTTAAATCTCGTTCAGTTGATGCGGAACAAGCCTATCTGATTTCTTGACTTTTATGATTTTTTACAGGTGCCCAAAAAGAGTAGTGCGTGATGTCTGGAGTTTTGATGAAAGTTTTCTAACCTTTGCTCTCGGATTTTGTTCAACTAAAGCATTTAATCCATCATGCCGAATAACTGATTTTGGCCTACTCCTTGGTTTATTTTCAAGGCTATCATTTTCTGAACGAGAGCTTTGGAACCATCTCTGAACAGTAATGATGTCAACAAAACCATTATCAAAGGCCCGCTTGATTTTCCATAAGCTTCTACGTCAGAGTGATCCAGTTTCTACTCATACGAGAAAATCACTCAACATAATTTGTTTGTTATCATTTTCATAAGATCTGTGGCTACGAATTTTGTATACCAATATTGTTGGAAAAGAAAAGAGTCAAAATTAACTGTAAAGTATACATTATTGAGTTTTTAAATGACTGAAACAAGTAATTAAAAGTGCGATATTTCATGTGAAATAGCCTATTTAGATTTTATATTATTATAAATTCGTAATATTGATTTGCAGAGATCAAATATAGATTACAGTGATACACTTTTATACAATAACAATCATAGTTGTAGGAACTTCATGGCTTATTAATATACTTTGGTCCAAAGAAGAACGATACATTTCTGCAAAAGACACTTTTGTATAGTAAAAACCGAAACGTTCATTACTTCCACCAAGAAACTTTCATCCAATGATTTCGTAATGACTGCCAATAGTTAGATATAACATTCAACCAGAAATATTAAGTTAACGTAGCTATCCTGGATACTAGATTCAACGTACATATGTGTATTCAACGGATTAGGCATCGAGAACGACAAAGAAAATGAACGAGGTGAGAGTGGGGAATTAATTAGTTAAGAACTGCTTTGCTGTCTCCATTCAGCTGTCACTAATATATAGCCAACATAGAAACTTCGATTTCTCCCCAACAGAGTAATCAAAAATGAAAAAAAAAAAAATGAATTAGTTTCTATTTACCTTCAGCGATTCGCAATGTTACTCTTTGTCCTAGTTTCTCTCATATACTTCTTACTGAAATGATATTTCCGTTTTATGAGAATGTTGCAGAATACGTTTGCTAAATTTCAAAAGAATATAAGCTGTAGGTTGCAGAAAAATATAATTGACCTTTAGTTATTCTCATCATACCATGTATTACGTTTCTATTTGATGTTCTAATCAATATTGAGTTGAAGAATGTGAAAAATCAGTCAACTTTCATTAATTCACTTACAAATTAGAGACTCTGAACAAATGAAATGTTGGACTGGTTTTGTTATCGTTGTTGCTGTTGTTACTGTTGCTTTGTTGGTCGAGGTGAATGTTGATGAAGTCGGTTGCAGCACGTAAGGTGTCAACCGTATGGTTTGGTGTGACTGACATATCTTTCATTCCATTTATAAGATACCTTTGTCCAGTTGAGAACCATACTGCCCACTGTGACATTTAATGATGAATTGTATGCAATATAACGTGCTGGTCTGGGTATGCTGTAGCCTTTTCACTGCCTACTCTATTGATATACTCTTCTTACGTGGAGGGGAAGCATGACCAGTGACGGTAAAGTTAAATTAGATCAAAGCCAAACATTAATTGCAGGTGATTGTTGTCAACTATCCTGTACTGAATGCTTCTCTTAAATAAATTTGTAAGAAAAATCACTGTCTAGAATACTGAATGGATGAGTTCAGTTCTCAAAGATACAAGCATTCTTTTTCATATAATTGATATGGTTGTCATCTAAATATTCAAACTCTCAAATCAAATGAAACTTTGACACTATGTTGTTTTTGTTGTACTTTTTCTTTAAAAAAAACTAAGATTGTGAGCATTACCATACAAACAGTGTTAAGTCGTATTTCTTTAGTAAATATTTATCTAAACAAGCAGGTGAAAAACAAAATACTTGATAATAACTAATTCATCTTAAACAGCAGTTATCTCTAGTGATCATATCTTAAAGAGAACTGCAAGAACTGTTACTGATCAGCTTTTGTATTAAGAATATAACCAAAGAGCCTGAAAATGTCATTGAACATTACTTGTCAAGGTAATCATCTTATACACATACGTCAAAAATTAAGAATCTAGGAAAGAGTCTCCACACAGACCCTCGGCCTGATAGAAATAGCAACCAAGTGTTCCTTAAGTTTTCCTATATTAACTGAGGAAATTAAATAACATCATATCATTTCATACTCCCTAACCAATACGGAATGATAACGGATAGAATGATGTGCAGATTGGTTATGGGATTTGCCGGTCGGCGTTGACGAATTTAATGTGAAGAAGGGTTATTAAAACCTGCTAGAGACAGATCAAGACAAAGGGAAACCAAAACCCTAAACGAACTTAAGAACCAGAAAAAAGTGCAGAAATTATATAACTGACAGGAGAAGGCGTTGCATGGTAGAGATCCTAAAAGTAGTTTCAGCAAATAGTAGTAGCGGGACATACATATATACATACATATATACATACATATATACATACA
>NC_068988.1:68072578-68076096 GCF_001194135.2 Octopus bimaculoides | reverse complement strand
ATATATATATATATATATACACTCACACACAATCACACCAACTCTTTTAATAAATATTACACGCCTCCTACAAAGCAACAGCAATCAATAAATTGCATACATGGAAGATCTTTCTGCATGCACTGGATCGCTATGAATTGGACCTACAGAGAAACATATCTCTGCAGATATAAATGACGCATACATACACATATATATGTATGCTGTGTTGCGTGCAGACAGAAGCGGAAGAAGTCACTGTGGCATTACTTTGAACATCCTTGAAAATTTCGCACAACTCTGTTGCAACTCGGTCTTTGATACACTAGTAGGGCATTTAAGACAACATGGTGTAATAATATGTACACTGTATCGCCAACCCGATGCTTCAAATCATGGGGGTATATTTGAGGAAAGTCTTACAATTATAAAATAATGTACTAACACAATTGGATCAAAGTGTTAATATACTTTTGATGGGTAACTTCAACCTCCCCAAGATCAAATGGCCCGAAGACAACATAATCTCAGGAATGATGTGCAAAGAGCATAGCGAAGGAGAATGTCTACATTACCTAAAAAAATGCAGTTCACGGAGCAATCAATAGGCTCTCTAACCATGAATGTTAATCTATTAGATCTATGTTTCAGCAACGATGTAGATCTTCTCCACAACGTAAATATAACACTGAGAATCTTCTCAGACCACAGCATGGTAGAACTGACGATGTATGGTCCCAAACCAATTACTGATGTATTCCACACAGACGGCACCCAAACTTTGTCTAATCTGAACTTTCATAAGGCTGAGTAAAAGTCAATTGAAAAACGAAATATCCAGCAAACTCGACCCAAACGTCTCTCTATGCAAGGCATTAACATGAAACTTAAAGATTTCATGTCAATTATGCAAGCCATATGTATTAAATTTGTCTCAAAGAAGAGATCAGACACATACAAAAACATAATTCCACAGGGCATGAGACTCCTTATGAGAAAGAATATAAAGATCTCCAATGGCTTAAATAAACTTATTGACAGCGAGAAATGCCTCCCAGAAGAGAGAATTTTAGAGATCGAAAATAACTCAAACTCTCCTATGAAAAACAAAATGGTAGAAAGAGAAGCCAAGGTAGTAGAGAATATAAGAATATGCCCAAAATTTTCTACAATTTCGCGAAAGATTTTGTATCAGTGCACTATAAGATGGAGCCAGTTTTTCAAGTGCGGACCTCGAGAGGATGGGTGAAATACTAAATAAGGAATTCCCAATTGTCTTGACATTTCCACTGGAAAACTGGCAAGTGAGTGAGCCTAAAGAGTGTTTCAACACTGCAGACTTACATGGGGGAAAAGACAACCATCGAATATCGACAAAAAGAGCAGATATTTTTTCAGACAAAAAGAGCAGATACTTTTTCAGACAAAAAGAGCAGATACTTTTTCAGACAAAAAGAGCAGATACTTTTTCAGACAAAAAGAGCAGATACTTTTGGAAAATTTCCCAAACTATTAAAAGAGGGTATCATATGTCCTACCCATAAAGGAGGAAGTAGAGCAGACACTAGAATTACAAGCCTATCTCTCTGACTTCACATTTTGGTAAAGTTATGGAACACATTATCAGGAGGAGACTGATCACGTTCTTGGAAGAGAATAACTTGCTTACAAGCGCACATGGTTTTCCTTGTGAGATGAGCTGCACCACATAGCTACAACAATATGATTGGGTACTGCAATACCAGCTCAACCAGTCAAGCGTAGTTGTGATATCTCTCGACTTTACCAAGACCTTTGACAAAGTTGATCATGGGATGATATGTCACAAACTTGTTATCACTGGAAAACTGGGAGAGTGGCTGCACGACTTTTAAAAGATCAGTTGCAGCCAATGTTGCTCTCTCTTGGATAACATCAATCTGCAGTCGAGTTCCTGAGCCGACTGTACTGGGACCACTACTATTTTAGTGGCTCTCTCAGATATGCCATCGTACAATCAGCCACTCTCACAAACTACACCGGTGGTACAAAAGTGTATCAGGCAGTGAAGAACTATGATGACATAGTGAAACTTCAAAATGAACTGCATACTATATATAAAGAGGCTGATGAAAATAACATGTAGTTCAATGCTGATAAGTTTCGCTCACATCGCTATCGGCTCACAAACAGAATATAACCGGAATACATAGGACCAGGGGGCAATGCTATTCCAGAGTTAGAATTGGTGCATGACCTGGGAATCCACATGAGTACTGATGCAGCACTCCATGTGAATATTGCAAGAATGGCAACATTTTGCAGGCACGTACCTAGATAGATCCGTGGATTATTCAGAACTAGAAATAAGGATACCTTGCCACTCCTATGGAGGACATTTATCTTTAGTCGTCCGGATCACGACTTCCAACTGTGGTCACCGAAGAGAGTCAAGCTGTTGGTGGAACTTGAGGCAATCCAGCGCCACTGCATAAAAAAGATTGACTCAGTGAAACAGAGGAGCTACTGGGAGAGGCTACAAAAACTGATGCTCTAATCCTTGAATAAAAGGCGAGAAAGGTATGTATTGATATACATATGGATGTTCTTGAAAGGCCTAGCTCCCAGCTTTGGAATTAAAAGCTATACCAGCAACCTAAATAGACAGCGCTGCATAATACCAGAAATATCGTCTTCTTCATCTCAGATAAGAAACAAGTATTGCAACAACTTGGTTTTCAGGGGACCACAATTATTTAAAACCTTGTCAAGGAAACTACGAGATCTGCAAGGTGTAGATGTGAAAACATTCAAAAAACACAAGATGAGCCCACATTGCGGTAGGAGACACAACGAAGAGCAACTTTGTCCAACTCGCTTCTTCACCAAAAACACTACCGTATGGAGGCATTAAAACATTGAAAGCGGTGTTCTAGTATGGCTCCAGTCTCTGGCTGAAACCAGTAAATGAATAAAAGAAAGCCGAGTGTGTGTGTGTGTGTGTGTGTGTGTGTGTGTGTGTGTGTGTGTGTGTGTGTGTGTGTGTGTGTGTGTGTGTGTGTGTGTGTGTGTGTGTGTGTGTGTGTGAGTGTATGTGTGTGTGTGTGTGCGCGTGCGCGTGTGTACTAATTACTGTGAATATCAATAAAAGATAGTAATTGTTTTATAGTTTATAAAAAATCCTCAATTAGCACAATGAGTCTTTTTATTTACACTGTTTGAAATTAGTTTTCTCTATGTAATTAAATCTATGGCCCATAGTTGATGTCACATAAATAATAATACATTGTTAAATAGTTTTTATAAATAACGGTCTTTCGTAAAATTATATCGATTATATTTAGGTAAGATATTTTCTTACATTATTTCAAATAACACTATAATTTTCATATATTATTACGTTTCATTTATAGTCCATTATTTTTCTCGTTCCAACAATTAAATTTCTCTCTCTCTCTCTCTCTCTCTCTATATATATATATATATATATATATATATATATATAGAGAGAGAGAGAGAGAGAGACAGAGAGACAGAGAGATAATATATATACATATACA
>NC_068988.1:68071346-68072568 GCF_001194135.2 Octopus bimaculoides | reverse complement strand
ATATATATACATATGTTATATATTGAGAGAGAGAAAGAAAGAGAGAGAGATAGGTATATAGTTATACATATAGATATGTAGATACATATATAGATGGGGGGTGCGTGTGTGTGTAAATTTAAATTACTATTCGTCAGGGTTTTTTTTTTTAATGCGCTTATGCAAAATAATTGCTAGTCTCTGGCATCGTTATTAACATTTATTACATCAACAAAAGAATTGTATGTTTTCAACTCTTCCTTGCAATAAATACTTTTCAAAAAGAATCTCAAGTGCGTGTCTAAATTTGTTTTGCTACATGATTTCATCCTATTCAAGTAATGACATAAGCAACGTAACTTGTATAGTCAAATATATACCACAGTTAGGAAGTCTAAAAGAAGAATAAATATATATAACAAATGATGTGCACCAGTGAAGCCGGAAAAAAAGGCCATGGAACATTTTGACCGGCGTACTAACGATTCTGCCAACTCGCTTATATTAAAGAATGCTATACTAGAGATTTTAAAATGGCTGTGTTCCAGCATGACCACTTTCCTCAAATAACTGGTTGATTATAAGGATTTCCCCTCTACACACCCACCCACGTGAATCTTGAGAAAAAATGAAAACTACAGTTATGCAAAACTAAAAAAAAAACACAATAAAATGTAATACAGGAACAACATTTTATGCAGTCTAACAATCCTAGTCGTGTAATCGATACGCAATAAATGTATGTGTGTGTATGTGCGCGTGTAGATGTTCTTATATGTGCGTCTAATTGCTATCATTAAGTATATTAAGCTGATGATGGACAGTTATAATTGAAGGAACAAATATATTAAAGTATAATAAGCAAGAAAACTGCTTTATGGCTATTTTACGTCCATAATGACCACTTGAGCAATAATAAGTTAATGTACAAGTCAGACGATATACTTTTAAAGCCATCTTATTCAGAAGGATGAACAGAAGGTCAGTAGTTCAAATTGCTGTCAGACATTAGACTGACATTTATTCATACGGTTAGTTTGAGGAAATTGAAAGTTTCCATTTTATCATTTAGTTCAACGAACTTTTCTATAACATTTTGTTCTGGCTGCCTAGCTTTCCTATCATTGAGTCATTGATGCTAATAATATCGGAAGTAGTATGCAACCCATATATGTGTATGCGCGTGTGCACACATATGTGCCTATGTGTACATATATGTATATATGTATGTGCATATATATAT
>NC_068988.1:68069673-68071131 GCF_001194135.2 Octopus bimaculoides | reverse complement strand
TATATATATATATATATATGTATATATATATATATGAGTGTGTATGTATTTATATATGTATGCCTGTATATATATATATATTATATATATATATATATATATTTGTGTGTGTGTGTATATGTACATATATATATATATATATATATATATATAACTTAAGAATTTCACCGTATACCCGCTGACATTTCATTTCTAAATGGAACATGAACTCCCTTCTCCCTTTCTCTATCTAACACACACACACACATACACACACGTACTCTTTCTCTCTCTGTCTCTCTCTCTCTCTCTCTCTCTCTCTCTCTCTCTCTCTCATACACACACACGCACTCTGTCACACACAAACACGCACACACTCTTTCATACACGCACTGACATATCTTTTTTCTATCGCCCTACCGGTCTTCTAACATCATCAGTATGTATTATAAGTTAGTTCCTCCTCCCACATCGTGTGATTTTAACCTTTTAAGCTGCAGTTTGAAGGAGCTGGATATAGAGGAAAACTTATATATAACTTTTCTCTGGTATAAAAAACATTTACATTTGACTATAAATTCGTATTCAATTCCTTATCACATAATGTTTCATATACCATTAACATATTCGCATATACGTCATATATATCTATACATTACGTGGCACGTAAGGATGCAAGATCGAACATATACTTAGTCATAAACATACATGCATACATACTTATTTACTGTGTGTGCACGTATAGGCGTAGGCGTGACTGAGTGGTAAGGAGCTTGTATCTGGGTTCAGTGGTACTCTGTGGCACCTAAAGCAAGTGTTTTCTGTCATAGCTTCGAGCCGACCAAGCCTTGTGAGTGAATCTGATAGACGGAAATTGAAAGGGGCCTGTCGCTTATGTGGGTGTGTGTGTGTGTGTGTGTGTGTGTGGTTGTGTGTGGGTGTTTGTCTGTCTGTCTTTGTGTCTGTGTTTGCTCCACCACAACCTAAACTTGACAACCGGTGCTGGTGTGTTTGCGTTCCTGTAATGTAGCTGTTCGGTAAAGACACTAATAGAATGAGTACCAGGCTTTAAAATAAAGTGCTAGTGTTTATTCATTTCAATAAAATTCCAAGGTGCCCCAGAATAGCCAGAGTCTAATGACTGAAACAAGTAATAGATAAAAGGCAGATGTATTTGCTGGAAGCAAATCAACCGTGACAGTTTTATGTAAACAAGAAATTTTATCTGTAACGAAGCACACTTCTACATGCAGATCTTTATGTGTATATGTGCGAATTAAATCGTAAAATAGATTTTAAATGTACTATATTTGCATAAAAATGCATTCTCCAAACCACTCTCATTTTGTACATAGATCCGAGCGGATGGTCATATACTCTTTTACTCTTTTACTTGTTTCAATCATTTGACTGCGGCCATGCTGGAGCACCACCTTTAGTTGAGTAAATCGACCCCAGGACTTATTTTTTGTAAGCCTA
>NC_068988.1:68067719-68069663 GCF_001194135.2 Octopus bimaculoides | reverse complement strand
GAGCACCACCTTTAGTTGAGTAAATCGACCCCAGGACTTATTTTTTGTAAGCCTAGTACTTATTCTATCTGTCTCTTTTTGCCGAACCGCTAAGTTACGTGGACGTAAACACCAGCATCGGTTGTCAAGCGATGGTAGGAGGACAAACACAGATATACAAACACACACACGCATATATATATATATATACGACGGGCTTCTTTCAGCTTCCGTCTACCAAATCCACTCACAAGGCTTTGGTCGGCCCGAGGCAATAGTAGAAAACACTTGCCCAAGCTGACACGCAGTGGGACTGAACCCGGAAACATGTGGGTGTTAAGCAAGCTAATTACCACAAAGCCACTCCTGCGCCTATATAAGTACATAAAATATATAACCCTAGTATATAACTATGTTGCGGACGCCTTCACCACAATGTTACATTACTTTCAGTGTATATATGTTTATGGCGGCGAGCTGGCACAATAGTTAGCACACTTGGCGAAATGCTTAGCGGTATTTCGTCTGCCGTTATGTTCTGAGTTCAAATTCCGAGGAGGTCAACTTTGTCATTCATCCTTTTGGGGTCGATTAAATAAGTGCCAGTTATGCACTGGGGGTCAATGTAATCGACTTAATCCCTTTGTCTGTCCATGTTTGTCCCCTTTATGTTTAGCCTCCTGTGGGAAATAATATATATATATATATATATATATATATATATTAATACATATGTGTGTGTGTGTGTAAATATGCATATTGGCTCCTGTAAAGGAGGAAGGATAGAAAGAAAGTGAGTGTCAGAGAGAGAGAGAGAGAGAGAGAGTTAAAGGATTTGGAATGACTTAGAAACAACTCAACTGAAGCGATAATAACATTAGCTCACAATATTAGCTCAGGAGAACAGAAATAATAATAAAAACGAACCCGCGTGATATTTTAAGGTATAATGAATATTAGAAAAAAAGTATGTAGACGTTTTTAGGAAGAGCTGATGTCGTATTTAACTTTCTTGAATAGAGTGAAAAATGAAAACTTAATCTAAAATGTAGAGACGGAGAGAGACAAGCAGAATATTCTTTCCTTATTTCTCTTTTCCCTTGGATTTAATAATAAGGTGATATTTTCAAAGTGCTTATCTTAAATAATCCCAAGTTATTCCATATCATACTAAACTGCTTCAATGGTACCTGCTTGGATTTATTATCTCAAGCCATTCAATATTTATATGTGTTTGTATGTATGCATGTATATGTGTATATGTTTATGAATAAGATCTGTTGTATATCTAAGGAAGTAATTAGAGAAACCATATCAGAGTGAATAAGTTAAAAATTTCATATAATCCAGTTTATTGTATTATCGTGATTAACAATTAATAATCTGTAATCGTTGAAAAGGAAAAGAATGTTGAAAACAAATAAATAAACATATTTGAATCTATCATTCTTCTTACATACATTTGTATTCAATAAAATAAAACATAAGCTTTTAGCTAAAATCGGGATATAAATCTCAATTCTAAATACAACATATAAAACATCAAAACAGTAACAAGGAAAATAAAACGGAATATTATTAAAATTCGTTGGAATCCTGGAGATTAACAACGTATAAATGTATCCGGTAAAAATATTTAATGATCTACATAAAATGTTAATCGATATATTTGGAGGTAATATTATATTAGTATTCTATTAAAACCCAATTTTTAATTATTTAAGCACTTCGGATACACATACTTATAAACGTTAATGCGTTTGCATTAGATATATATCTAATGAAATATTATATCATTTACATTAATTGGCATTAAAGCTGACATTGTACTTTGAATTACAATAAACTTTATCTTACTTGATGTTCAGTGTTCGAAACTAATACTGCGATTATGAAGATTTCCCTGCATCCTAAATTCAGAGCTAGTATATATATATATATATATGTGCATATATATATATATAT
>NC_068988.1:68067131-68067709 GCF_001194135.2 Octopus bimaculoides | reverse complement strand
ATATATATATATAGATAGATAGATATAGATATATAGATATATGCATATATACATACGTATATGTACATACTTACATATATATGTATATATATTTGCATATATGTATACAGGACGTCACAAAGCGTAAACAACATGAAATTTCGATACGCTAACAACGACATAGACAAATGGAAAACAAGACAAGTAACATAATGTACGCCCCTTCATCACTTGTCGGTTGTTCATCTACTCCACATTTTGAGCAATTAACGACCATATGAGGCTTTGAAAAACAGTTGCTCCCGCGAACCAAAATAAAATTTGGGATTTACGAAGAGTCGAACTTGATAACAAAAACAAGACAGGAAAGACATACAAAAAAAAACAAACAAAAACAAACATGTAGGGCCGTTAGGTCAGAGGAGGTAAGGTAGCGAACGATAGAGAAATATTATTTGACAAGAGAAAAGATAGCAGAGGAGGCAGATAAGAATGCGTCTCGTGTGTGCGAAAAATTAACGTGCAGACCACGAGCTGGCATACACAGGGGCTTACAATTGTCAAGTATTGCCTCTAACTTTTATTTTACCAATATATAT
>NC_068988.1:68064765-68066687 GCF_001194135.2 Octopus bimaculoides | reverse complement strand
ATATATATACTTATAAATATACACATATACATATATGTCCTCCACCATCATCATACAAGAACTGAAGACGGTTTTAGCGGAAGAATGGACAAAAATTCCTTTGGAAACAATTCAAACTTTGTACAAGTCCATACCTCGTATAATTTAAGCTGTAATCACTACCAAAGGCGGTACTACCCCATATTAAAATAAATTTGTTTGAAATTTTAAGCTGATTCCATTATGTTGTCCAACCCCTATCTATCTATCTATATATATATATATATATATATAGCGCCTTGCAAGAGTCTACACCTCCTTTGAAAATGTATAGATTTTGTATAATTTAACAGGGAACAACACATTTTTTTCGATTCCAATGATTGTTAAATAATAAGCAGATCCATCACACTTTCCTTTGATATAAAAATTACATTTTAAAAATTTCACACTGCTTCTTAATTTCATATAACGTACAAAAATGCCTTTGCAAAGTCTGCACCTCTTTGGAATGTCTTCAGCTAATACTTTGTGGATGACCCTGCTGCGTCAATTACAGCCTGCAGACGCCTCGGGTAGCCTTTCACGATCTGCTGACATTTTTCGCCATTCTTCATGGCAGAACTTTTCGAGCTGTGTCAGATTGGATGGGAAACGTCGGAGCACAGCCAGCTTTAGATCTCGCCATAGATTTTCTATACGATTGAGGTCTGATCTTCTTGCTAGCAAACCTAGTTTTAGTCCCCTTTGATATATGCTTGGCTCGTTTTCTTGTTGAAACGTGAAATTGCGATCAAGCGCAGAGCTCTAGCAGACTTCAGCAGGTTTACCTCCAATATTTCTTGGTATTTGACTCTGTCCATGATACATTGGATGGTTACCAACCCTCCAAGCCCTGCAGCTGAAAAACAACCCTAAAGTATGATCGAGCCACCGCCATGCTTTACAGTGGGGACGGTGTAACGAGGTTGGTGAGCAGTGCCTTATTTATGTCAAACGTAACGTTTCGTATTTTTTCAAAACAATTCGCCTTTGGTTTCATCTAACCACAAAAGCTTTCACCACATGGTCATGGAATCATTAATATTAATATGACTTTTGGCAATGATTAGCCTTGCTTGCTTGTGTATAGGCTTCGGAAGGGGCTTTTTTCTAGCTACCCTCCCTTGCAGGCCAGACCGCTGCAATAGTCTGGAAATTGTAGATGCGTGGACATCTGTACCAGTACTGGAAACTGAAGCTTTCAAGTCTTCCAGTGTTGCATTAGCGTTGGAGGTTGCCTCCCGGACCAGTTTTGACTTTGCCCTTCTGGTAAGTTTGCTCCGTCTCACAGATGTTGGTAGGGTAGCAGTGGTTTTGTGCACTAACCAATTCTAAACTACAGTTTTAACAGTGCTTAGGGGCAATTCTAAAGTTTTTACATTATTTTATAGCCATTATTTTCATTGTATTTTTGAATAATAATGTTTTTAAGTTCCAGAGACAGAGGCTTGCCCGATTTCTTTCCCGAGTTGGACACCTTGCGTTTACAGTCAGAGTCCAAAGACCAACATACCAAAAAACCATGTGGTGAATGATTTTGTGGGCAGTTAAATCACCTTATATAGCAAAATAATAGACTGGCCAAGTTTGTTTGTTATGGTAGAACTCACATGTCACTTTTGATTATGTTGGATTGTATACATCAATGACAAACTATCTGATCACACAGTATAATATCTGTGGGGTGTAGACTTTTGCAAAGATATTTTTCTAAGTTATATGATTTTAAGAATCAGTGTGAAATTTTTGAAATGTAATTTTTATATCAAAGGAAAGTGTGATGGATTTGCTTATCATTTAACAATCATTGGAATTGAAAAGATGTGTTCTTCGCTGTTAAATTATACAAAATATATAAATTTTCACAGGGGGTGTAGACGTTTGCAAGACACTGTATATAT
>NC_068988.1:68061759-68064445 GCF_001194135.2 Octopus bimaculoides | reverse complement strand
TATATATATATATATATATATATATATGTATGTATATGTATATACACACACAACATGCTTCTTTCAGTTTCCGTCTACCACATCTACTCACAAGGCTTTAGTCAGCCCGAGGCTGTAGTAGAAGACACTTGCCCGATTCTACCACATAATGGGACTGAACCCAGAACCATGTAATTGGGAAGCAAGCTTCTTATCAGACAACCACTCCTATATAAAGATTCTACCTGCTAAGAAACAACGGTTTTTACCTACTTATATCAAGAAATAAATTTATGTGACTATATTTTCAAATTAAGTCAATCATGTGTTTCACAAATAAATTTTAAAGGAAAATATACTATCATTTTAACTTGCGTATTTTTCCCCTAACTTTATGGTATATTGCAATGTTAAAAATCGTTCCGTCATACATCTGAAAACTAATCAATTACTGCATGCACAAGTTCGCAAGCACTGAATATATCGGATATGAAATGTAGGTGAATGCATTTGTCTACTTTCCAGAGTCCGCTAAAATCTATAAATGTACTCTGTAACACATAATATCATTATGATATTTTGTCAAGAACATAAGCAGGAATCATGCGATTCTATATTTATGAATTTAGCTTGTACTTAAACGGATTACATTAGTGGCAATGTTCTGTTAAGCCGGAAGAAAAGTTTTGGTGATCATAATGCCTAATGAGGAAATATAACATTTGAAAGTTTGGTTTTTCAACTTTGTTTTTCAATAAGACTGTCATGGGAGTGGGGTCAGATCCCAGGGCTATAACAGTATAACAGCCTATTACTGATCTCTCAAAATAATGAAAATCCGTTCTATTTTATTTTCTTGCATGTTTTCGCATTCAGCTATATTTCTTAGAACAATTCAGTCAATATATACTTATACCTTGTCATAGATCCAGCTTTGTGTGGTAAGAATAATTTCTCTTTCATTAACCTGGCTCCTGCTTCCGTCACACTGTATGTCACAGTGGGTGATTGTCACCTACTATAGTTCCGGGTAAACCCAAGCCTCCTGAGTGGTTTTGGTATGGAAACTGAAAGGTAAAGGACTCCCGTTTTATACATACATACATACATACATACAAGCATCCATACATACATACGTACATGCATGCATACATAGATACATGCATACGTATGGATGCACACATGTACGTATGTATGTATTTATCCGTTTGCGGGTATCCTTGTGTTTGTATTTGTTCCCATCACCGCTTGACAACTGGTGTTGATTTATCTAGGTCCTTGTGACTTAGTTGTTCGATATAAGAACGCGATAGAATAAATACTAGGCTTTAAAATATAATTTAGTCGATTTCTTCGATTCAACCCTGCAATACGATGACTACGCAAAGTCGCATTCCAATGAATGAAGCAAGTAAAACATAAAAGATAATTGAATATATATTTTCAAATCTGGATTGACATCATTACGTTATTAATGAACTGATAATAAAACCGTAATTGATTACCAGATTTTTTAAAAACTTTAATATAAATGATTCCAGACATCAAAATAAGGTGCTGTCCTTTATCATTTGCTTTTATCAGTAATTTGTTTGCATCAATCCTGAGGCGTCGCCTTGAAGAATCTTAATCAAAAGTGCTTACTTCTTTTAATCTGGTAAGTATAATATCGCTCCTTTTCGCCAAACCGTTAAATGACGTAAACACAACAACACCGGTTTCACATAATGGTGGCGGACAAACACAGGAACAAAGACACATACATATAATTGTATATACAGGATGTGATGGGTAAATTATCGCCATATTATATTTTTAATTTCATGCATATGCATTGTTTGTTGTGGATTTTGTTGACTATCCACTATGGTAGGATCAGTTGGGCACCATCTGTGAGAAAAATAGCACCATGATGACTTTCACTTTGTCAGAAATTTGGGAAAGACATGCTGTACTGCTTGGCATTCCCGCCGGAAGCTCCAATACGAATACTTAAGTGTGGTTGGGTGTCGAGCTGAGGACAGTGCAATCTGAAGACATGTACCAAGAGTGATAAAAGTCAAATAACCAGTCATCATTATGGTGTTTGGAGTGATCACTAGTGATACGACGTTATGCCTCCGTTCATCTTCCCACACGGCCTCACACTCAACACGGAGGACTACATCCAGAGCCTGGAGGATGCAGTACTGCCCTGGATCAAGAGGGTGGCTGCTGGAAAACCCTATGTCTGGGAACGGGACGACTTTGCACCATGCCACACAAGCAGGATATCCCAGTCATGGCTGTCAGACAATTTCTGCGACCACATTACCCTTAACATCTAGCCACCTAACTCCCCAGTCTGCCCCCTACCTTTGATTATTATGCGTGGGGGCGCAGTTGAGCGAGAGACCACCAAATCTTCTTATAACACCAAAGATGAAGTGAACGCAAGGCAGCAATCACCAACTTAAACAAGGAGACCATCCAGAAGGGATGCAGAAGATTCCGAAGTTGTCTGGAAGCAGTGATTGAAGCCGATAGCGATTTTATTGAATAAATTTACTCTTTAGCATTTCAATATATTTTTGTGTAATTTTCGTAAATGTATTTGTTAAAATGAGATGTCAGTGTTATTTTCATATTTCCATAATTTAGACGACAATTTATTCACCGCACCCTGTACACACACACACACACACACACACACACACACACACACACA
>NC_068988.1:68060132-68061658 GCF_001194135.2 Octopus bimaculoides | reverse complement strand
TATATATATATATATATATATATATGTATATATATATTTATATATACCGGCTTCCTCCCGTTTCCGTCTACCAAGACTTCCAGGACTGAACTCGGAACTTTTAATTTGGAAAGCAAACTTCTTACCACACCCACATACCTATTAGACTATTATTTCTATAGTTTCGTTATACAAAGACATTGATATTCAGGTTATTGTTTATGCATCTTCAAATGAAAAAAAATTGCCAACTTATCGTGATGAGTTATTTCGGATTAAGTAATGTTACATACATAAAAGTAAAATAAGCGTATTGTCTGCTGTGATGGGTCATTACGTATGGTTCTATATCGAATCTTCCACATCATTACGCAACAAAAGGAAAAAAACAACATATTTCTTGAGGCTACTTTTAAACTTATATCATTAACATTTTCTTCAATACTTAACGAAAAAACCGCGTGTGGGTTCCTGTAATTATTATGATAATCTTGAATTGGAATAACGAATTTCCATTCTTAAAACGATGCGTTCATTATGAATATCAATGCATTTGATGAAAGAAAAAAGAGTGGACTTTTCATTGAAGAACAACGTTTCTATACTAACCAAGTTGATTCATATTGTGCCCACCCACTCATATTACCTCATCTATAATGGCTCATTTGTTCTGATTCCAGCAATAGAAGCTCAACATCTAATCCAAATCGGCTTAAAATCGTATTGACTCGAGATATGAAATTTCCGGGGAGACTTTAATTGGTTACAAGGATCTTCCCTTAGGCAAATTTCGTTCAACATCGTTCACACTTTACCATTTAATATCTATTATGATATATTATCTTATGTAATCGATTATTATCCAATTTTCTCCCATAACGTGCAACCAATTTCATATTTCTCCATAGGCAGATTCTTGCTATCCATTTTTATAATAATTTCTTACAAGACATTGGCACACTAACATGTGCATGGGGACTTATATAGAAATATATGCATATTACTTACATATACGGTAATATGCATGCTGACCAACAAGCATTCTGATGTTATCAATCGTAGCTGTTAAATAACACCACAAAAGGCTATTGAAGTGCTCCAAATTAATGAGAACAATATCTTACAAGTCCATAGGAAAGTACCCGAGGTTTCTTTATTCAATAAGAAACTAAGCGATTCTAGAAATGTTGGTCTAGTGTATCTGAACAATGAACTGGAAGAGAAACACTTTACATACTTACCCAAACATGAAATGTAGGTATATCTTTTTCTCACAAACTGAAGGTTCACGTAAATAAATCAATAACAGTTACAGCTGGCATATAAAATACAATAAGTATGTGTGAACAGTATCGCGTGATCTGATAAAATAATCAAATAACTGTCACGCATCTATCGTCCTTCTTTGTGTGATACGGACAGGAACTTAGAACTCAAAGCGTTAGCACACACACAAGCGCGCGCGTGCACACACACACACACACACACATGACTCATCAGTTTCTAAGTAAGTTTATATAACTTTTGAGGGCCTACATGACCCTTGG
>NC_068988.1:68058288-68059848 GCF_001194135.2 Octopus bimaculoides | reverse complement strand
ATATATATATAGGCGCGGGAGTTCTGTGGTAAGAAGCTTCCTTCACAACCACGTGGTTCTAGGTTCCATCCCACAGCGTCGCACATTGCCCAGGTGTCTTCTTCAATAGCTTCGGACCAACCAAAGCTTTGTAAGTGGATTTGGCTGACGGAAATTAAAAGAAGCCCGTCGTGTGTATGTGTGTGTGTGTGTGTGTTTTTCATATTTTTGGATTAATGCATATATGTCGATTAGTGTGTTGAAGTGTTGAGAAGAGCACTGGCAAAGTTTGGGCTACCTGGTGTTATCTGTCGGGATATATTTCCGTTGGATCTACTCCAGGAATTCTGCGGTGTTACTTGCGGTAACAATAATAATTTCTTAAGTATCGAGAAGGTGGAATTGATTTTAATCTTTATTAATACAACAGACGTTTCGACCCATCCTGCTACTCTCTCTTATGGATGGAACTGCTTTCAACATGTGTTGCCATGCCCCCTAACCAGACGTGCATATAGTAACATGACAGTCAAAACTCAGGATCTGTGGTGAGACACAGGCCTTTACGTATAGATGTACTTGATGAGGCCCAGACTGTAAAGTTCATGCAACATATGAGACCGATGGAATAAGTACTAGGCTTACAATGAATACGTCCTAGTGTTGATTGCTTTGAATAAAATCCCTTGCGGCGGTGCTCCAGCATGTCGGCAGTCAACTGATTGAAACAAATAAGAGAATAAAATGGTATGTATATATATATATATATATATATATATATATATGTGTGTGTGTGTGGGTGGGTGAGTGTAGGTATATACTGTGCATGTGTGCGCGTGTGCGCGTGCATCTATATTATAATTCAGTGCTTAACTGGAAGCAAGACGTTAGATACGTTAGGCTGACTGGAGTACGAAGCTATCAACAAACCAGAGGAATGTAAGAGCAATGTAATGTTGTCAAACAATTTAACATATCTGTGATAAAAGAACAGAAATGGTTCTACGCATTAGTTTCGTGTACTAAATTACTTTCTTAGGTCTGGAGGAAAGGGTAGGACACATGTCTTTCGTAGGCCGTACGCATTAGTGAGGATGATGCTGTTAACAGCACAAACTCAACATTTGCATGTAGACGATTCTAGGAAGAACATGGTCAAAGATGCAATCCCAAATTTCTCATTTTTTTTCAAGGATCTACGGGGTCTGTTGGTTAGTGAGAAACCTGATATGGGATGCGATTTGACAAATTAGCATGACAGATATGAATGAGTCGAGAGTGTGTGAGGGGTAGGAGAACTAAGTCCAGCCAGGTCCGAGGAGTGGGAATCTGAGCACTCGCAATATACACTCACACAAACACTCATACATAGACTATTTGTTTGCCGATCCAAATAACAATACTTTCACTTACTAAATAATTTACACACAATATTTTAGAAAGCGGTGTTAACAATGTAAGTTAATCTAGCAATTAGTTTTTACAAGCGCTCAAACTCATAATTAACTATGTATCTATCTCTCTATCTATATATCTATCTATCTGTATATACACAAACACACACACACACATACATGTATA
>NC_068988.1:68054576-68057860 GCF_001194135.2 Octopus bimaculoides | reverse complement strand
CTTCTCCCTCCCTTTCTCCTTTTCTGAGTTTTAACGAGGTAATAATGTTTTTATTTCCCTAACTGCTAGCCTTTTCAACTCCTTGATAAGAAATAAAAACATCACTGGTCGCCATTTATCTGAAAATGAAGAGAACGATTTCTTTGTAAACGGAAATTGCACAAACAGTTTGCAAGAAACAACAACAACAATAATAATGATAATAATAATAACAACAAAATGAATAATAATAATAATAATAATAATAATAATAATAATAATAATAATAATAATAATAATAATAATAATAATGATGATAATAATAATAATAATAATAATAATAATAATAATAATAATAATAATAATAATAATAATAATAATAATAATAACAACAACAACAACAAAAACTACAACAACAACAATAATAATCATGAATGATTTCGAAATGAGTCTTGAAACTATTATCAGCTTTATCCTGAAACACACATAAAAAAGGGTTAAGCGCGGAGATAAATACATCAATAATAAATGATAAATAAATAAACAAATAAATATGAATTTTGGTATGTTACTCTTATACAGCCACTGTAGGATAATGCCATAATGCAAGGAATTCAAACAGGCTGTCCAATCAAATTGTTAACACTAAACAGGCAAAGAACGTCAACGTCCAAAGGATGAAAACATTAAGAAAACTCTGGGAAAATTATGGTTATATTGATGTATAACATGTATTCTGTGCAGTAGCATGCCACCCCAAAATGTGTAATCTTCATAAAAGGGACATGTAATGTATGAAAGAAAACGATAAACTAGAAAGAGTTTGAAGATTTATTCTTTGTGAGGTTAAAGTGATCAAAATTGAAATAGGCGTAGTTATAGAAATGACACACGCACAAAAAAAAAAGATAAAATTAAACATCTAGCTACGCAACACAACGATCCACAAGCGAACAAATATAGCACAATGGAACCTATTTTTCACGAAACACTAAAAAGGACACGGATACAACGGATGTAATGAAACATAATAAGTGAGCAGTGAAACCTATAGGAAGTTACTGCATAGCTGTCAACAAAGAAAAACAAATAACATGAGAAAAAGAAAAAGAAGTACTTAAATGAAGAAATAACATACACACACATAACAAAATACATAGATACCAAAAATATTTTCTTCGTCCACACCTTTCATCAAATAAATTAAAAACATAGACTTCTACAAATCCATTGGAATAGAAGAATCTGACTGAAAACGTTAAAAAAGAATACAATACAAAATCAATAAACAAGAACCATGGTAAACACATCATCAACAACGAAGGAATAAACAACTGTGTGAATTGAAACATACAGTATTAGAGCCTTCTGGGGATTTACAGTCGTGGCTTATCAATAGACAGACTGAACCATTTGATCTACTCAACAGTGTAGTCAAGAGATTCCGGGCTTGACTTTAGCAGTATTAAACCCGCGGCCAAATCAAACGCGCCAAAATAGAAATAAAGAATAAAAAAAGTTAAAAAAGAAAGGGATGTCGATCAATCGTCCGTGAGCTACAAAAAGACAGATCCAACATGAATAAGAACAAAATACCATAATAACAGAAAATAATATAACTTAAAGAAAATTAAGTCAGCTTGGCAGATAAAGAACACTTCAAGCATATCGCATCCACAAAACATTGGCGCCAGCAATACTAACGATTCTTCCGATACATATGAAATTTAAGGTGAATACTAATCGGTTTTACAAGACCCTAGCTAAAGGAAACAGACCAAGAACATACCAAATTTAAACTCACTGGTAAGGAATATGGTACAGAGAAGACCAACAGGCCTAAATTGCGCAATGGTGAAAAGGAGGGGGGGGGGGAATTTCAGACTAGGACCACAGTCATAGCTACTTTCATCAGTGAAGAAATCACTGACATATTTAGAGCTGATAACACCAAGCACAAGATAGACATATTATCCAAATTCTATCTTAAATACTTCATTAGTACAAATGAAGGTAAAACATATAGCAGTAGTGTTTCATGAAATACTTAGCAAACCATAGTAAATACCCCACAGGATATTTGAAAGGAGCAATGCTGTAAGCCGTCGGAACAAAAACACCATACACCCACGTAATTATAGGCCTATAATATGCCTATATACATCTTTAAATCTTTAACGTCTCAGGATACATCTGATTGGTTTACACATATCATAAACAGTAACGATTTAATAGAAGGGGATGAATTGCAAAATTATTCAACACACACGCAAACAAATATGTATGTATTCACTTTCACGTCTATCTTTCTATCTATCTATCTATCTATCTATCTATCTATCTATCTATCTATCTATCTATCTATCTATCTATCTGTCTGTCTGTCATTCTTTCTATCTATCTATCTTCTCTATCTATCTATCTATCTATCTATCTATCTATCTATCTCTTTCTATATATGTATATGTGTGTGTGTGTGTATGAATATATATGTTTATGAATGTATATTTATAACCTCATTTATATGCCCCTCACATACTGTGTCCTTCACACATTCCTATTGAATCTGTGAGTCAACATATAGCTCCTTGCGACGATGTAACCTTTAATCTAATCAAGATATCCTTGGCCTGAAGAGTAATCAGCGGTATACACTTCACTTGGAGTTCACCACTTCGGAGGTTCCCCTCGCTATGAAACATATGTAGCCCGGGTTTCCCATACTCCATCCCGTAACTGTTGTTTTCTTTTTCGCGCTCTCAGCAACACTGGCTGTCTACCGAGGAATAATAAAAAGAACTTTTTTCAGCTCATCGTTCTTCGATAAAAGTTTAAAAAACCCGCAAACATCCCTCTCCATAAACTACTATTGTCCCTGAAAGCTGTTTTTTATATACGCTACGGATTGTGGAGGCGCAATGGCCCAGTGGTTAGGGCAGCAGACTCGCGCTCATAGGATCGCGGTTTCGATTCCCTGACCGGGCGTTGTGAGTGTTTATTGAGCGAAAACACCTAAAGATCCACGAGGCCCCGGCAGGGAATGGTGGCGATCCCTGCTGTACTCTTTCACCACAATTTCTCTCACTTTTTCTTCCTGTTTCTGTTGTACCTGTAATTCAAAGGGCCAGCCTCTAATTCCTATCTTATCTAAACTAACTATTGCTTAACCATTCTTTCACACTGTCTCCGATGAAGGGATATAATAAATATCTTAGAAGCAGCTGTAAGACCTTCTATTTATAAATGTTCAATTTTATCTCATTATGAAATCCTTATGCATACATATATATATATATATATATATA
>NC_068988.1:68052862-68054566 GCF_001194135.2 Octopus bimaculoides | reverse complement strand
GCATATATATATATATATATATATATATATATATGCGAGTAAAAATAAATACAAAAAACGTGGTTTTTTTGTATGATTGTGTATAGAGGAATATATTATTTTGTTTAAAAGAGTTCCAACACTGTCTGTTTTTTATGTTTTATTTATATTCCTGCAGAACTAATGTGGGGTATAGAATATGGAATATACAATATATAATATAATATACAATATACAATA
This sequence comes from Octopus bimaculoides, assembly GCF_001194135.2. NCBI lineage: Eukaryota > Metazoa > Mollusca > Cephalopoda > Octopoda > Octopodidae > Octopus > Octopus bimaculoides. The sequence goes on along the minus strand of NC_068988.1, from coordinate 68,054,347 downwards.
TAAAATAAAATAAAATAAAAATGGATGTCACCATGAAAGAAAGTATTGAATGTAGATGAAATATTTGAGTGTTCAATATAAAGGATCAAATATATAAATATATATGTATATAAATATATATATATATAAAGGCGACTCGAGTTTCAGGGCTATTTCCCTTCGTCATGGCCGGTATGACAGACTATATATATATATAAATATTTATATATATCTTTTCACATCTATCTATCTATCTATCTATCTATCTATCTATCTCTCTATCTCTCTCTATCTCTCTCTCTCTGTATATATATATATGCGCGCGCGCGCGTGTCTATCTGTGTCTGTGTGCGTGTTGGACTCTCACGTCGAATATAGTGTATGAGTATTCAGTATTTGCCAAATAACATGCACAAATGAATTGTTTATAGAGCTGTACATTAGCTCACTCTCTCCATCAAATCGACGTTGCCTGCACCGGTGCACGGTGAGCTACGCGTCAAGTGCCGAAGTGATCGCAGAGCAACATGAGATGAAGTGCTTTGCTCAAAGAACACAACGCCCCACCCTGTGTGGGAAGTGAAATCACGTTCGCTAGCTCTATGAGTACCACATCTAACCCATAAGACCATACAGCCTCACACATACACGCGCGCGCGCGCGCACACACACACACACACACACACACACATAGTGACAGACAGACAAATAGATAAATATAAACACATACATACAAAATTTCCCTGTTGAAGTTGTTGAAATTCTAATGAAGGGGCATTGGACCTAGGTTGGAAACCGGCTCTTTCTCCGTTGGCAAGAAATCTTGAAATAAAACTGAATAATGACATACATACATACACACATACATACATACATACATACATACATACATACATACATAGGCTCGCCTACACAGATAAACTGTTCACAGTGAGATTGAAGCAATCAGAGTGTGAAGCGAAGGTTTGAAACAGATAACATTTTACGTTTTAATTATAAAAGCAAAAGAATCGGAGATATCTTTTTCTGTCATTGATTAACTTCAAAAAATATATCGGCTGCACTTTTCTTTCTCTCTTGCTTCGCGATATATTTTGTCAATAATATATAGAAATGATTAACTTTGACTTAGCTGACATTCTTAATTTCAAGATAAAAATACATCTTCCGAGATTTCTTCTGTTAAATAGATCCATTACTTGGTCACATTAGATTAAACAATATTTGATGTTTGATGATATCATTGCATTGGTATTATTGCAATTATAGCGCTATGATTATACTGCTTTTTCGATTTCGTTGTAAATTTCCTATTCGCAGAGGATTTCTTTGTTTACACTGGGATAAGTTTGTGTATCCATAGTTTGAGTCAAAGCACATAGATAAGTCTTCAAATATAGACATACACACAATGTCGAATATTCATGTATTTGTAATATATAGATATTGTATCTATAACCATATATATATATATATATGTATATGTATATATATATATATATATAT
>NC_068988.1:68048943-68052731 GCF_001194135.2 Octopus bimaculoides | reverse complement strand
AAGATAATAAGAGTGAAAAAACTACAGAAGGCTTGTGTTACGTGGTTAATATATATATATATATATATATATATATATATATATATACACACACGAATAGATGCTTTCACACATTCATATATTCATTTATACATGGTGACATACACACACACGCACACAAACACACACACCTACGAATACACGGGCACACCCACACACCCAAACACACCCACACACACACACGCACACATATACACATATATGTAAAATCACCCTGTTGGTATCGTTTAAATTCTAGAGAAATAGCGTTCTTTCTTGGCCAAAGAGATCTCCGTTTATGAGAAATTCGAAAAGGGAAACTAGGAATAACGGAGATGTACTTGCATAGCAAGTGACCTGAACTGAGATTGTGTGCTGAAACAAAAACAATTGCAGCATGGAAGGTGATTATAAGCCATTTAAAAACACACGAACACCTTTAGTTTGACTTCAGCATTTAATATATTTGTCTCACAGTGTTTGTAACAGTTTCAGGATAATAACATAATTCCACCAAAAAGCTGCCCCTGTTATCATTATTCCTCATGAATAACTTTGTTGTTTCGCATTACATCGTCATTTAACATTTTCATTTAACATCTTTATTTTGTTATCTAATTCACTGCCACTCATGCTTTCATCTTTTGAGTTATCGAAATATTTACTTTTTCATCACTGAGAATATTGTTTTCGATGTATCTTACAAGCGATAATATTGCTACTGATAATTAATATGAAAAGCAGAATGTACTAGCTATTCCCGCTTGACGTTAGCTTTACCTATTCGAGATTGATTATCTGAATTATTCATGTTTCTTTATCCTTCTATTTTACCACATGGACCAGTGAGTTTCAATACAGAAAACGAAATCCCGTGCTCGATATTTTAGCTAAATTTACATATGCAAATAACTTTTGATTTGCTAGAATTAGGTCGGTAGGATTTGCAATAATAATTGAAGCATTTCAATTGGTTTAACTGATGCAGTCGTTCTTGCATATGTTAATAGATGTTGTAGTAACTGTAGAAATAAGTAGATATAGCTAATGTACACGATAGTTTTTGCGGACGGCTAATAGATAGGGAATTTACTACAACAATAGGAGGAAGGTGGGATAATCTATTTTATAATGAATGTAGTGCAACAATCACAGTAGTGACTGTAGTGTTTACAATGAGAATAGCGATTGGGGAGTTATAATTTAATAGAAACCAAATAACGGGGAGCATTAGACTCAATAATAATTATCGAAATACGAAGCTATGAGTACTTGTTTAATTATGAAAAACTTAATCGAGCAGTTCAACTGCATTCCAGACGTGAACAACCATTTCTTCCTGTTTATGTAGGGCAACATCAGCTAATTTGTATCTTCCACGTGACTGAGATTTTCCTGCTATTTCCATGTCGTCGGGCAACAGCGTATATTTCCTTTCATGGTCTGTGGAAGAAAATAACTGCAGGTATCTATTACAAGGCTGAATGACTGAGTGCAAATTGATAGTAGATATTTCTTGGGTGTCCATATTAGCAGGAACTTGAGGAAGTTCATAGCTTCTCTACAAGAACCAAACGATTAAATGAAGCAAGTTGTTTCTTCATATGTCGGTCACCTTAATACACGTTCTTAGTAATAGCTAGACATTCATTAAATTTCATCATTAATAAGGTACCCCCAAGAGGGACTCGTATTCACATACGCTCGTCTATGTACGTATGCGTACATATCCATATAAGCATAAATGCAGAAATATAGAGAGAGAGATAAATAAATTAATAATCATATTTATTAATTACAAAAGTAAGCATAATCCCTTACAGCTGTTTCGATTCAGACTTTAACATGTTAATTAAAATACTTAGATCATTGTGAAGTAGAATCTCGTCGGAGGTTTGAAAAAAGATATACTATTACATTTTATGTTTTATGTGTTAAGTGTACGCAGCATTTCAGCCGAGTATTGTTTTATAGTAAAGTTTGGTATATAGGCCATATAAAGAGGGGTAAGGAAGTTTATTTTAAAAAATAAATATAAAATATATTATATATTATATTCTCTGGGTAACCATTAAAAAATATAGAGATAAACAATATATAATAATTAAACGTGTATTTAATAATACTGGGGTAAATATGTTTACAAAAATTTAAGTAATATCGGTATATAAATTCTTAAGTAAAGATAAGAAATTGACGGGGTTATAGATAGATTTATATATATATTTGAATACATATATGAATATAAATACATTCAAATATTTATACATATAGAAATACATAAAATATATAAAATAAAAATAAATGAGCACTTAAATCTCATCTTCCACATATACCTACATATATTTACGCGCACATACATATTAAATACACGTAAATTTCTGCATAAAAACCGCATGCAAAAAATTGTATGAATATATTTATGTGCAAGTAATATGTTACTACTTAGATCCAAACGCAAAAATTTACTTATGTTCAAGTAGGGTTCAAAGAAAATAAAAATACAAATACAATAGTGAATAAATAAATAAAAATGAATTTATTATACGTACATACTTTAGTAAAAAAACTGGCACCCTAAATTTATTTTGTATTAGCAAATAAGTAAAAGAGAGTCTATTGGTCATATTTTTTAAATGAGTAGTGTTTCGTTCATTTAAGGATTATTATCTAAAATGTAATAAATAAATCAGAAAAGAAGCAAACAAAATTAAGAAGGAGATGCTGTTTTTGTATAAATAAGTGCGCAAGGAAAACATTCTAATATCAAAGAGAAAATTGTGTAGTTATCTTAAAATTTAAGGGATAAAATGCTCGTGTGTGCAATGTAAAATAAAATAAATAAATAAACAAACAAAATAAACGTATAGTGTTAATATGTTATGTGTATAAATAAGAGAGCAAGGAAAAATCTCTTATATCAAAGAAATGTTTTTAAATATATTTTTAGTTTAGGGGATAACATGCTTGTTTATGCAAAAATATAGTTGTCAAGGGGAGGTAAATACGGTAGTTAATTCATGTAGGGAATAAAATTAATAGAAATTATAAAGAAAAGTTATTATAAATAGCAAATATGTTTTTTTTTTATATAAAGGTTTGAAAAAATATATATATCTATGTATATATTAAATTAAAAAATAAATAAAAGATAACTAGGTAAATAATAGTAAGGTAAGGTAATACATTAGTGGGGGGAAGGTAAATATTAATAGAAATCTAGAGTAGTGGAACTTACTTCGCCTAAGGTTAAGCTCAAACCGTCTCGTTGGAAGCATGTGCTGTTTCAAAACGGTGGAAGTGTAAACTATTAATAATGTAGGTGGCTTGTTTGCAATTCAAAACCTAAAGGCAAATCTATAAATGTCACTAAAGTGACAAGGGTACAAAGTAGTACCAACATTGCGGAAATAAGAGTGAAAACAACTCATTTACCACAAAAAGCAATATGTTAATAGTAAGGTAAGGTAATACATTAGTGGGGGGAAGGTAAATATTAATAGAAATCTAGAGTAGTGGAACTTACTTCGCCTAAGGTTAAGCTCAAACCGTCTCGTTGGAAGCATCTGCTGTTTCAAAACGGTGGAAGTGTAAACTATTAATAATGTAGGTGGCTTGTTTGCAATTCAAAACCTAAAGGCAAATCTATAAATGTCACTAAAGTGACAAGGGTACAAAGTAGTACCAACATTGCGGAAATAAGAGTGAAAACTACTCATTTACCACAAAAAGCAATATGTTAATAGTAAGGTAAGGTAATACATTAGTGG
>NC_068988.1:68038951-68048730 GCF_001194135.2 Octopus bimaculoides | reverse complement strand
ATATATATATATATAATATAGATTTAATCAAAAGATCAAGTGTGGTACTTAAAATATTTGAGGCACCAGAATTTGGTAGGGTAAAAACCCAAAACAAAATCAAGAGATTTGGTGAATAAAACTTGAACAAAAGCAACAAAAATTCATTAGGTTATAGTAGTACGTACGTTTCGTACGAACTTCAAAAGTTTGTACGAAACGTCCGTACTGCTATAACCTGACGAATTTTTGTTGTTTTTCTTCAAATTATATATATATATATATATACGTACATATGTATACTTATATATATTTTTATGTATACAAACATAGGCCCGTTTCCTGGATTCTGTCATTTATCCCCACCCAGCATGAAAATTCCGGTCCGTTCCTAGATTATTCATATATACCCACTGGATGGTCTGGACCAACGTGAAATGGAATGTTTTGCTGAAAAACACAACGCATCGCCCGGTTCAGGAAACAACAATCTTATTATCATAAGTGCAACAGCGGAACCACTACTCCACGCAGGTAGACACACATACACACAAAACACACACCTACACACACACACATACGCACACACACACCCACAAAAATGTATTTACACGTATAAGTAGGTATGTTTGTGTGTGTGCGTGTATATATATTTATTATTGCTCTTATTGTTTTCACGCTTATATGTTTGGGCTTCACTGTTTCTCAAGAGATCTCCTTATACTCAGCACTAGCTTATTATTTCCTGCTGCGTTTATTTGATTAGCATTTGTAATAATAATGATGTTTGTTAATTACTTCCATTAATTTTAGCGTATTTAAGAAGCAACGATAAAGTATGTGTCCATTAGGGAAGCAGGAACTAGCAGGTAATTAATTTTCCATCTAATTTAGCTTAGGTAAGAATGGGTGTATGATAGAACGTATTGGTGTCCTTAGGGATCTACTTAATATGTGGTAGCCATTAGCATAAACAAAGATTAAGTCTATATATTTTAATAGTGTCATTAATAGACACGAAGATTATAACAATGTCAGTATTATCAGCCATTTGAAATAGCGCCCACATAGGAAATAAGGTAATGTAATAGCAAATGTACCCACAGTTTCCATGTTTTATGACAACACAGGAAGGCTAATCACCGCAGCTGTGAAATAATGGAAATTCGATAATTTTCAAAGCTGGCTTATTACGAATATTTCACAAAGCTAAGTACATTTTCACCTTGCTGGATTATTTCGAGAAGTGGCATTAAGCTGTTGAATGTCAACTGACGAAGAACTTTAAAAAGCATAGAGTAGACTATAGAAATCATCGTCTATTTGGTTGATTGAGAATTAATCTAACAATTGAAATATTTGTAACTATTTCAATGTTAACTTTATATTCAACGTAGCAAACGGAGTCGCATTTCTTTTACAGATCCTAATTCAATGTGAATAAGTTTGTGAAAATTAATATTCGTGGGAGTATGACATTTTTAAATCCCTTAGCTTCGACACAGTACTGATCATGTTGCAGGGGCATTGTTGTGACATACATTGTGTGTTTTTAGACCTAAGAAGGCTCGTCCCTCACTAGGTCTAACTATTGCAGATTTCTTCCCTAAACAGAAGAACGGAAGGAGAAGAAATAAGTGGTACTTTATTTATAGATCCCGAAAGGAGTATAATATCGTCGGTATTTGAACTCAAAGTCAGAAGCAAATGCAAAATTAGCAATCTTTTCTATGCACGTGTCTGCCAATATTTTCTACCAACTTGTTGACTATTTTAGGTACCATAAATCATGATCCTACTACATTTTTATCTGGAAGGTAATCTTTTTCACACTGGTACATTTAATTACTGGTATATTAATTCGAATTTCGATGAAGCTAAAAAAAAAAAATTTTGGATGAAACTAAATTCCGTTTCGGAATATAAGGTTTCGATCGGATTCAACAATCTTATTTGCTATTATTAATAATATACTAATCTTTTCTACTCTAGGCACAAAGCCCGAATTTTTTATAGACGGGGACAGTCGATTGGATCGACCCAAGTATGCAACTGCTACTAAATTTATCGACCCCAAAAGGATTAAAGGCAAAGGCAAAGTCAACCTCGGCGGAATTTGAACTTAGAACGTAAAGTCAGACGAAATACTGTTAAGTATTTCGCCCGGCGGGCTAATGTTTCTGCCAGCTCACCGCCTTAACTAATGTATTAATAATAATTTAAAATTGATATCTTCAAATGTGACATCGCTGCGTTTATAACTACAATACATTTGTGCGACTCTGCTGCGATTTGGCTTTGATCCGTTATGAAACTTTGTTTCACATGCCCTATTTTTCCTATCAACATCTACGATTATCACGGTTGCATTACTCCACTTTGCTAGCAACACAAATTATCTACACAAATATAATTGCTACAAAAGTCAACAATGCTTGACGAACTGAAAATAATTATCAAAAGAAGCGTCTATCTGTGCTCATTATTTTGTTAGAAATAGAAGTCAAACTGCCAAAAATTAAGACATATCGTTTTCAAAAGAGAATATGAACAGTATATAGATTAATTGTAGTTATAGAATGTCCGAGAGAAGGATGGGACGGGCATGGCTAGAATGCTTGTAATAAAACATCTTGACAACAATTGACTAGCATATTAGCACAAACGACAACAGTGATGAAACGAAGTAATAAAATATCGCCAAAATTATATGTACATACATACGTCATGCACGAGCGTTTCTGTGCATGTGTGTGTGTATGTGTGTGTGTGTATGTGTGTGTGTGTGTGTGTGTGTGTGTGTGTGTGTGTGTGTGTGTGTGTGTGTGTGTGTGTGTGTGTGTGTGTGAAATCATTTCAGAAGTGTTATATGCATACACTATGCAGATCATAATTCTGGTGATCACAAACATAGTTGTAACTATTATTTCCTGAACGATGGCTGGTTTCTGTTTTCATAATAGTGACTAAGCTCAAGTCAAAATATTCACCTCAAATTATCATATTGCTGTATAAAATGGCTCTATATTTTTGACAACATATTTTGATCAAGTTGTTTGAAATGAAAGTTTTGCTTTTAGAAATCGTTAAAAACAACTGGAGACTCTTCATGCAGTTTTGTATATGATCTTGATCTTAATGTTCCAGTGGGGAAGTCACTTCTGGGCATCCGAGTGGCGTATAAGACGAGAAGAAATTATCATCAGAATATAGGTCATACCCGAATGCTTACATTAGAATTCACTTCGTTATAATCTACGAACGAACAAGATGATGGTGCGAAACTAAGCAAATGATTGCGATGATCACCGAACAACAGCGAAGCGTATTTCTTTGATCAATTATGGTAGAAGGTGCTTGCACAATATTCGACGCAGAAAGACAGAACCCGTGACAACAATATATCTATGTGTTATATTCAAAAGCGCCAAAGAAAAATGGTTTGAATGCTTATCACTTAGTGAATGTAGCATGATAAATGATTTCCTACATATATAGAAAAACTTAACTATTGCTGAATTCAAAGAATTGTTTCAAACAACATAATGATAATCCGCCTATCACAGTACATAATTCACTAATCTAAGCCATAGTAAGATTCGAATTTAGTATTCCTTGCTCAAAATGACTAGTGCTGATATTAAACATAGGAGGAAATTGTTGGCAGGAAGTGACCAGAGACTATCAGAAATAAGATAGCATTCCTCAGCATCTAGAAAACTTCAGACTTACATCGAAATATGTTGCCTATAAATGATGGACACCTAACTAGGAATATAGATTAGCAAAATAATCTATGATCACTTCCAGATTATATCATTCAACATAAAGATGATATATGCGTAAGACAAAAAATTTGGATAGCTTAGCGACAAGTCTCAAACTTCTAGCTCATTATTGGACAGACATAATAAGTTTACTATAAGTGCATTTCATAGTCAGCACTACACTGCACTCAGAATAGTTATGAGTTGTTCTGTATTTAAATCTTATTTAACTTCTTTACGTCTTTTGGTTTTATTATATATTAATTGAATTGATGGGATATTTTTTTTAATAAAATCGTTCACATCCATAATAAATATAATTATGTTTAAACAATGTTGAATTTGACGTTTCTTACCTCCAGTCTGCCAGGGTAATGAAACAGCTTCAAATATAATTAAATTATGCCTGAAGGTAAAGTGTTAAAAACGATGACAGCAACAAGAATGTAATATAGAAGAAAGGAATAGAAACAACTTGATAATAATACATATTTCTAATTGAATAACGTGATTTCTCCATCTTGAAAGCAGGAGGAGACTAGTCAATACTAGTGTATAGCAATCAGTTTGGATAATGACAAAGTCTTGTGTTAGAGATATGCCGAGAGTATTAAAGTTGTTGTCTATCACATTCGTGTAATTACTATAATCTCTGAAACAGACGTTAGCAGTCTTGACACTGAATATCCATGTTTTGTATTTAGCTTGTGTGCATTTATTATCAAGATTTCAACAAAATACACACGGAGGGAAATATTCTTCCTTAAAATTTCAAATACTTTGATTATTAATGACAAATTACATAATATTCTATTTAATTTTGGTTTTCTTGTAGTTGATTGATGTTTATTAGTAATTAATTATTCTATTTTATTTTATTCAGTTTACGAGATATTTCTGTTTGTTACAAAGGTTTACAAACTATACTAATTATCTTTAATTAGCTTTCTCAATAACCTCATGGCAAGGTTAATTTAACAAACAAATGCAATGAGATGATAGTTATATGCCGTATGGGAATTTTGTATTGGAAGTTACGTGTCAAAAAGGAAATAAAATAAAACAAACTAATTCATTCATCTCTGTTTGCCGATGAAATTGAATTATTTCAATAACATCTTGCGAAAAATCTATAAAAATATTTTCAAAATTCAGCGATTCAATGAACATAGTAAAAAGAAATATGAGTTTCTGCTCGTCTGTATATGTATTGATTCTCACTCTATAATTATTGTGTAACACTACTCCAGCATATAAGTACACAACTTGTTAAAGGTTTAAAACGTACCAAGTTAGAAACTTATAGAAGTGGATTTATGTACTTCAGATCCTAAGTAAATCTCTGACATATTTAATTTATATTTCTTCTTATAATTAACTACATTTTTTTTAGTTTTCTTCTCTCCTTTCTAGAGTGTTTTCAAGTATTTCTATCCGATATGGATAATCTTATAAAACTTAGTTTAGCTTCAGATTTATTGCTATAACTCTTATTGCTGTTCTTGTGATTATTATTGTCGTTGTTGTTTAGACCTACATCAACTGAACAGCAAACCTAAGTTCACATCAGCGATTTGCTTTGTTTTATGTTTTGAACAGATTCTGTTCAGATTTAAGCAGTTATATGAACGATGCAGTAAATATTTTCAACAAATTAAAGTGATCCAGTCTCTCTCTCCCTTTTCAAGGCATACATAGGTGACTCAACATTGTATAAAGATTTATCATTAACGAGTGGATCTACACCATTTGCTGCATCCAAAGAAATTATTTTCGGGAGAGGAGAAAAAATAAAATTATTTAAAAATATATTAATATAACTATTTTCTTGTTTCGTTTATAGCACACAGTTCTTCGTTAAACGTTGCAGATCACTCACATATCTTCACGTTGGTCGATTTTCATTCTGTTTCAATGACAATAAAGCAAGGTTCATTTATTTATCTATTTATTTATTTATTACTTATAAGTATTTCTTAGGTAGTTTTCAACAGCAATGAATCCATAGCGTTACATTAAGTAGGAACTATATAATATATGACATCAAAAATGTATTGGCACAGTAAATTGATTTATGAGTTCATCATCATTATAGCCATCATCGTCGTCGTCATTGTCATCATCGTCGTCGTAGCCGTTATCATAGTCATCTTTCTCCTCTGCTTCCTCATTAACATTATTATTATTTGTAATTTCTGATATCGACGTTAAAGAAAGCGATGAAGAGCTGCCATTGATTTCTCTAACAAATCCCTAAGATTTTGTGTAGAAGTGTGAGAGAAGATGTGTGCAATTTCTGACACGTTGTTCACTAAATTCTCCATAAGTTAGTGGCTTTATTAAATAATACAAGCAACAGTCTTACACGTGTGCGATCTCATACGCTCTCTAATCTTTTCTTCAACGTTGACCTCCTACTTATATGCAAAGATCAATACTCTTATTTCCTTATTTTCATGTTATATTTAAACATTCTTGACTTATTTATTTATTTTAAAAATATGTGTCAAAATAAAACTTCTGTAAAGTTTATAAATCTGAGTTTGTACTATTTCTTTCTTTGCTTTTTGATGCTTTCCGTCTCCTATTTATACCGTTTCTATCAAGTGGTAATCACGTGACTTTTCCATATGTTGCCTATTGGTCTGAGCTGTTTCACAAAGCACAACATTTTTATTTGCTTTTTATGTTTTAACGGGTTTTTTGTTTTGTTCTCCGTTTTGAATCTATTGGCAAGCTGCTTGTTTGTTTTCAATTTTATGTTAAATGGATTTTTGTATTTCAGTTAAAAGACATAAAAGAGAGAATAGAATCAATGCACTCAATCAAATAAAGAATTTTATCAATTTCTTAATGAAAGGAGGCAATCGCTTAATCAATGTGAAATAACTTGAAATATTCTATAAGGCTCTAGCTTCCACTAAACTTTATCTTTACAATCATTTTCAAAATGATTAAAACGAGAAAATGCTAATTAGTGACATTTCTGATAAATCCACGAGTGTAAGGTAGTCTATGTTCATTACGTAGGCTTTTTCTGAAGTTCGTTCTTTTTTCGGTTGCGAATTTTGTAAATTGTAACTCTTATCTCTGTAGTGAAGGTGTGTTGTCACTCTATATCATCTGTTGTCTAAATGGCGGAAAATTGTTTTATGTAGTGTCGGTTCAAATGAACCTTCATTATGTTTTATGCTGGACAATTTGAGCCAGTGTAGAAAATTTTGCTCTAAGGACTTTCTCCGTTGGAACCATACAATATGTCAATGAAATTGCGGCTAGTTTCTTTTTGTCTAGGTTTAATGCAGGATTTGACGTTATTTTTTTCTTTTCAGAGGATTGATTTGAAAGTGCGACTCTTGCAGATATTTTTTATGCAGCCGTAACTCAACTCAGCTTAATGCCGTTTTGTTATTGTCTCCCTTAGGCATACCTTCGGGAGACCAAAGTCGGGGCCAGCATTATTCAATTTCTGGTTCTTCCTCATGAAATAACAAATATAACACCCTACAAAAATACAGAATCAAATTTTTTCTCAAACTATTTCTTTTTCATTCTACCCGCTACCTCCAGCGTTGACACCACCAGATTACGTGATTTCGACCTTGATTGGTCCTATCAATGATGGTCACTTGATCGCTACTGACTGGAGGGGTGCATTTTGCACCAAAAAGCCAATATGTCAGTTTCTTTCATGGTAACTGCAGCAGTAATTTTTTTTCTAATACAACAAATTCGTTTACGTGGTGATAAATATAAGCTCTTGGTATTAATATTATCCCTGTTGCCAATATATACTTTATATTTATAAATAAACAATGTGGCTAACTGTGACACCAGCACCTCTCTTAGCATTCTCTATCTATATATCTGTATATGATCAAAGAAATGGACAATACCACTTAGTTATTTTTTTCCTGTAGGATCCTAGAGTTTACTAGCAGCTAAACAGAAAGGTTTACAGAAGTGAGAAATCTGATGCTGAAGAAAGTAGGAAGTTTTGGAGTAACATCTGGGAAAATGAAAGAATCATACGAAAAATGCCGAATGGTTGAATTAAGATGAGATGAAAATGAAGTGAAACAGAACATGTTAAGAATAACAACCAAAATAGTGACCGAGGTGATAACGAAAGTTCCAAAATAGAAATGATCAGGTCCGGATAGGGTACAAGAGTACTGGCTGAATAATTTACAAGACTTACGCGAAAGAATAGCTGCGCAAATGGATGAAATGATCAACGACGGGGTGGAAATCCCAAAGAGGATTACCACAGGGAAAATGGTTCTTTAGCAAAAGGACCCCGGTAAAGGCATCAAGGGGAATGTAAAGGAAATCGGAACAGAATTCACAGTTGAAATGTTACAAAATGTTTGCCTCCTTGACACGACCAGATTAATCAGGAAAGTATTAGCTGAAAAGAACAGATACCATGGTACCGTAGACAGCAGGTATGAAGCCTACTACACTTGTAAGACTCCAGGTGTTCCAGCAAAACCTGAGTTAAAAAGATTATTATTATTATTATTATTATTATTATTATTATTATTATTATTATTATTATTATTATTATTATACAAATGCGGCAACCTGGCAGAATAGTTAGCACGCCGGGCGAAATGCTTAGCAGTTTTTCGTCTGTCTTCATGTTCTGAGTTCCAATTCCGCCGGGTCATCTTTGCCATTCATTCTTTGGGGGTCGATAAATTAAGTACCAGTTACTTATTGGGATCTACTGATTCCCACCGCTAAAATTTCAATTCTTGAGCCTATTGTAGAAAGGATAATTATTATCGTTATTATTATTATTATTATTATTATTATTATTATTATTATTATTATTATTATTATTATTATTATTATTATATGAAAACTCACAGCTTATTTTGCTGGATATAATGGAAAGTGTCAGCTGTCAGCAGAATAAGGTGGCACTTGTTTAATGGTAAAAAACCCTGCGAAGAATTCTTGCAGTTCTAAGCAATGCTGATTTTTCTAGATGTTCTACCTTCACACTTGCACCAATCATTTTCAGCCGTAAGCGTACCAATTACTATTGGTACCATGTCTACTCTCCTCATTGTTCACAACATTCGTATTTCCCACTTTAAATCGTCATAGTTGTTTAATTTTTTCTTCTTTCACATTGATCCTGTTGTGACCAGGACATGCTTTGCCCAGTATCATACATGTTCTTTCTTCTTTACTCACCACAACAACGTCCGGTCTCCTATGTCTCATCAGGTGATCGCACTGTATCTTTACATCCCACAGGATTTTGCAGTTGCCATTTTAGTTAACTCCTTCTGAACTTTGCTCATACCACATCTTTATTCTTTGTAGGCCGTAATTTCCACAGAGCCCCCGATTGATCATTCTTGCCAAATTGTCAAGTCGTCGTTTGTATTTGTGTTATGCCAATTTCGGGCATTCGCTAACGATCTCAGTGGCTTTGGTAGATAGAAGCAGAAAGAATCAGAGGATACATCGTGTATCTACGTTTAAGTCTATATCACAATGCCCTCGGTGAACTACTTCGTAATTCCCATTTCGTTCCTTACTCATCTTTCTAACATTTCCAGTATCGTAACGGTATCATAACGGTATTGGAGATATATAATGTATATATATATATATATATAATGTTTTCTGAGAAGACTTAGTACTATCTTCCTTTTTTATATATGGCAATAAATTGCCAAATCAGCAAAGTTAAGAACGTAAAGAATTAAATATAATAATACATGCGTGGCATAGTGGTAAGAAATTTGTTTACCAACCACATAATACCGAGTTCAGCACCACTATGTAGTAGAGATAAAAGTACTGACAAAATGTTGACAGTATGTTTTTCTCAATTTGACGTACATTTCATAGACTCATAAATATTACGTAGTTCCCGAGTGTCGAATGATCTCTATGAAAATAGGCAACAATTCTTCCTTTTGTCTGACTCATTATTTATTCATGAATAAATCTGATGTTTATCTCATTAATTATGTCTAGCATTCATGATTGTTATATATATAAATATAT
>NC_068988.1:68032941-68038073 GCF_001194135.2 Octopus bimaculoides | reverse complement strand
ATATATATATATATATATATATATATATACATATATACACACGCCCACCATCACTAATTGATATATGCTTTCATCGTGCCCTACCATACATCATCACACACAACCCTCTTAACAATGAAGCCTTCGACAGCATCTTCCAAAACATCTCCATACTAAAATGGGACCACAGAATGAATTTTGTCCTCCAAACGCACAGCATCATAAAGAGCAAAAGACAGTCAAGATCAATAAAATGTCTCCTAACACATGCCTGAATACGCTCGGCAGCAACACTGAAACCGTCAGTAAAGAAAAACATGCGGAAGACCTAACTGTGGTATATGCGTCAACCTAATTGAGGGATCAGAGTTCTCTTTCAAACATGGTCAAAGTTTTACAGTAATAAGCAACTTCACATGTGCTTCGGAGAAGCTGATATATGTATTAGCTTGTTTTGGGTGCCGAGAGCAATACATGAGTCAAACCAAAAACAGTCTACGTCAACGGATGGCTCTGTATGGATCCCAGATCAAAATTCGGAAATACAGAAAAATAGCATTTATCGAACACCTCGGTATATACCCCAATAACGAAACCAGCTTCAGAATTTTTCCTCTCTATCAATTCAGAGACGATGCAACCTGTAGGCAGCGCATTAGTAAAGAGTTATACACAAAATATAAACCCCTTTTGAATGCGTCCACCACAGATGGTACTATTACAAGAGCTTAGAATAATACCCACGAAACATTAAAAACGATACATTCAGAACGGTCACTACTTAATGAATTTAATCAGGACAATTCCAATCACTATTACAGCCACATCGGGTCACTATTAGGTCACTTAACCCTTTAAGAGGATTCCACCAACATTCTGCTACTGTCATACCACTCCCGCATTTTTATTCTTCCTCTTCGTCGTCCTCCTCCTCCTACTACTCTTCCTCCTCCTCTACTTCTTCTTCTTCTTCTTCTTCTTCTTCTTCTTCTTCTTCTTCTTCTTCTTCTTCTTCTTCTTCTTCTTCTTCTTCTTCTTCTTCTCATTATTATTAGTATTATTATTATTATTATTATTATTATTATTATTATTATTATTATTATTATTATTATTATCATTGTTGTTGTTGCTGTTGTTGTTGTTGTTTTTATTATTATTATTGAGTGAGAGCGCAGTGTTTGCCATCAAAGTGACACGGGTAAAATATATGAAGTCCATTATACCCATCATGACTACCCGTCTGATAAGGGTACACCAGGCACATGCATCACAACCATATGTGCATTACATGATGATTTCATATCAAGATAAACAGCGCATGACCTCGCAGGTGGAGCCCAGTTAGAATTTTTTTCAGGTCGAGTAGCTCATCCCGCTGAAAAGGTCCCTGAATAGGGTTTGTTTAAGGATGTTGAGAAAAATACCCATGTTTCTCAAGGTGAATTATTCAAACCCCAAAGAATTCCTCTCAACACATGGCTATGATGCTCCCCCACTACTTCTGCTCATGATCAGAGATGCCCATATCGTCAGCCACCAAGGGACATGCTGAACTGGTTAAGGTCAAACAACTGACAAGCAAATATGTGGTATTAAGCAGAATATTTGCTGTCACCCATCTTTTATACCAAATTAATGGTGGTGGTGGTGGTGGTGGTAGTGATGTTGGTGGTGCTGATGATGTTTATCACGATGAACTGCTAGAGTTGTTAGCACTTTGAACAGCATAAATAGCGGCAATTCTCCCGACTCTTTACATTCTACGGTCAATTCATTCCAACGCCCACCATGTCCCATCTCGTTTAGGTCGATAACATAGATCACTAGTCAAGTACTAGGATAGATGTAATCGAATGATCACCCCCGCCGAAAATTGTTTGAATTATGTGTAGTGTACGAAATAGTTATTACTATCAAACATATGATATTGCAGATGGTGGTAATAAAAGATTGGTTGCATTTTGTTCTGCCTTTTTCACATAACCAACAAAGGTTTCATATACGGCCCCCGACATAAATACATTTTTTTAAGAATTTATATGCTCATCTTAGTATATACTATGGTTCTCTGTTTGAACACGAAACGTTGTCCATTTTGCTACCTTACATGTGCATATCCGTCATGTGTAGATATGTTGAATACGGATAAATAGGTAATGAAATGTCCTGGATGTTAAAGAGGTAGGCTGGACAAGCATACACCGTAACATGACTCGACTGTTCCCAAGGAAGTACTTAGTAAGACAATTGCTCGTTTTTCACGATATAAAGCACACCATAAATGTTGTAAGTGATGCGTCATATAAAGTTAGAGGATATGCAGCAGATATTTCGTGTAAAGTAATAATTTGACTAAGCCTTGGTTATAATTCTAAATGAAAGGACAGGTTTTGCTGTGTCGGTGAGTACAGTTATAAGTGCCTGGCTGTCTTAGGCCTGGCCCTATGGATCTTCTAATTCCGACGTTGCTGAGGTTGCTCTCTTTCATTAATGTAAAAATGAAGTCAGATTTGTGGTATTAGATAGAGATGCTAAATTGTAGATGAATTTGCGTTAAAATATAGGCTCGGCTTTTAGAAGGCCAGAATGAGTGGTGTGCATAAATAGGGTAGGAGAGCAGTGGAGCATTCCAAGGATTGGGTCAGTGTATAGTAGGTTCACAACCTATCCTGGGTATTCTCGACTCGGCAAAGTATGTCGGAACCTCTCTCTTTGGGGTTCGAAATCCAGATCAATCCTGCATAGTCAACAGAGTCAGAGAAATTAGAAGAATTGTGTAGCAGCTCTAAATTTCTTGGAATGAGAGAAACAGTAATGGAGACAGGAGTGGAAATCAGTAGGCTTGTAGTGGACTAAGGGGGATAGGAGGAATATTACAAGTAATGGAAGTAAGTAACAGACTTGTTGGATATAGTAGAAGTAACTTCTAAGGTAGGATTAAGAGAATTAATCTAAAATAAGAACAAATCGAACAATTGACTGTTGAGGGTGGTGGCATCCACACATTCGAAACAAAACGACGGCGAGTCTCTGAAGTGAGTTCCTTGAACTTTCTTTGCTGCTCAATGTGGCTTACAAGTTTCGCATAACTAGGGTCTATCTTGATTTCCTTTGAGATCACCACAACCTTCTCTCAAACGTTGGATACTCGACAGTCTACGTCAATTTTAACGCACGTTTTTTACTCTTTACTCAAATAATTCAAGTCCTGCCGATGCAGGCACCAGTACTTTGCATTGGCAGTAGCTGATTCAGTTTTATCAGATGGGTATGTCTGTGCATATGTAGATAGATAAATAGATTACATAGATAGATAGATAGATAGATAGATAGATAGATAGATAGATAGATAGATAGATAGATAGATAGATAGATAGACAGACAGATAGACAGACAGGCAAATAGACAGAAGACAGACAAACAGGCAAACAGACAGACAGACAGACAGACAGACAGATAGATAGATAGATAGATAGATAGATAGATAGATAGAGAGATAGATAGATAGATAGATAGATAGATAGATAGATAGATAGATAGATAGATAGATAGATAGATAGATAGATAGATAAATATGTGTAAGTATATGATTCGCAAAATTAGAGGCAGTTCGTATTATCTGCTTTCCATTTCACTACACACTAAGATAGCATTAAAGCTAGTGTTTTATTGAAACGCTGTTAATAAGAAGTCTGTTAAAACATTAGAGTAATTTGCCAATCAAGTTGCTTTTCGAGGATAATTCATTTCAACAAAACTTTTGTAAATTAAGAACAATTTTGTAATGTTTCATTTTAATAATTTCATTTTTGTTTTTTCAATTATATTCTTTTGTGTATGAAATTCTGTTGTCAGCGTGGATTACTTCCACAACCATTACCTAATCATCTTGGAACACATTTGTTACGTAATTACTATATGCTAGTAAATCGATTAACTATCTATATGACACATTGAATTTTCGCTTCGTTGTAGTTCTCGTGATTCTTTGGCAACAGCAAATATGTAATCTCTAATTAGACATCTCCCACTTGAGTGAGACTCTTGTGAGCACGTGTTATTTTATCAACAAAAGTTTCACCAATTCCCTGTAGGTAGTTAAATTATATTACAGATGTGATCAAGGTTAGAATTCATACATAATGTATGTTTGTTCTTACCTATGATTGAAAAATAAGAAACAATGCTTCAAAATGTGTCCTGGTAAGTGCGTGCAAATGTGTATGTTAGTGTGTACATATGTATGTGTTTGCGTGTATCTGTACTTACGTGCAAGCGGGCGCGCACGTGTACATGTGACAGAGACACAGACAGAGACAGAGAGAGACCTAGTGATAGTGATAGTGAGCTCACGAAGACATGATCATGCATTTGATTCGTAGATTAAGTTGAGCGTTGCATACGTGATCAATGTACGTCTTTTCACGTTGTTCCAGTTAACTCATTTTATATGCGTTCCAGTTCAAAGCTCGTGCTGTTCCTTCTTCATCCATCTGTCACATAGTGAATGTTAGGTTTGAACAAGGGAGTGTCGTTTATGTCAGCTTACATTTGCATAAGCAGTATAGAACAATTAGCGAAAATTTGATACAAGCGACCATGACATATACTTTTGCCATTGGTCACTATAGTTTATATATTTCTCGATGAAGATTATGGTCACCTTGCTCTCACTTCTTTTTTTTTTTTTTGCCAGTACGCGAAGTTGAAACATGAAAATTCGCGTGTGCGTCTTTATGTATGTAGCATATATATATGTGCCCGTGCGTGTACTTGATACATTCAAAATATCTAACGAACATTTTTTGAAGTTATTAACTGCTAAAAAAAATTATGTCCGAAGTCTAATGACTGATACGAGTAAAAGATGCAATAATGACAACAAACTTTTACAAAAAATGTTTTCGCATGGTGTAACGTTGTTAATATTTTGTTATGTAAGTAACCGTCATTGTTTAATAGATAATACATTATTTAAATATATTTGAATAAGTACACAAACATAGACATTGATACTTACATGCGTAAATTTGTCCCTACGACCACTTGACAACCACTCATAGTATATATACGTCCCTAATTCGAATACAATCTAATGACGGGAATAAGTGAAATATTAAATATATATATATATATATATATATATATATATA
>NC_068988.1:68029645-68032651 GCF_001194135.2 Octopus bimaculoides | reverse complement strand
TATATATATATATATATATATATATATATATATATATATCGTTGCTATTATGCTAAATTAGTGTATGGCCAAATTTGGTCAAATTCATTTTTTTCAATATTTATTTTCATTCGCAGTAGCCAGTTCTTTTGGTCAAACTATCGTATCTCCAGCTGCTACTGATACCAAGATATCAAAAATTGTCAGTGTAGTTCAACAGCTTTGCTATGGAATGGTAAAATTATTTTTTCGCTTTCTGAAAAAGCAACGTTTTGGAAATAAGACACTTTTGCATCATAACAATCACTTTTATTTAACCACAGTCTTCGAAATAACGTTGAGGATCAACTTTGTATGAAGAAAGCTTTAAAAATTTTTATTCACAATCTACCCCCATTATCTCACTCCTGTTGTTTCTAGCAGATCCGAAGACAACCCTCCACGTTTCTTAATCACTCTTGCACGTATTGATGTTTTTCGATATTTTTCTCCCCATAAATACATTTATATTGTAAAGAAAGAAAATTTCAAAAAATCATGAATTTTTTGCAACCCCACACCCTTCCCCGATTGTGTCTGTTTATAAATTAAAATACTGGAGAGCATGAGAAGGTCATTGCTGTTCATTTATCCACAATGATATAAAGAATTAATTACGCAAATGATAATTCATTTTAATAGCATACTTTTCTGTTAGAAAATGGTTTATCTTACACACACACGACTTCGCTCGATTGAGGTGGGGGTAAAAATTTAAATTACTAATTTTATTTTTATTTTATTCTTTTTTTTTGCTAAAATATTTTCGTCGCTTTGAGACCGCGACCTGTTCACTGATGCAGCACGGAATTTTGTCAGTGAACAGGTCGCGGTCTCAAAACGACGAACATATTTTGGCAAATTAAATTTAATTGTTGAAGTGAATCTAACGGTTTTTGTGTGTTTTAAATGGCTTATAAACACCGACCACGCTGCAATCTTGTGTTTTTTTTGTTTTTGTTTTTTTTTTTGTTTGTTTATATTCCACCAATGGACCACGTATGTGTTACTTCGTCATCTTCTTTCTATAAAGTGTGTTTAACAGGAGAAAAATATTGAAAAAATCATCAATACATGTGAGAGTGAAAAAGGAGGATGGTTTGGGTTGTGCTAGAAACAACAGTCAAACCTTCCTTGAATTCTTTACGTTTTCCTCTAAAAATATTTACAATTTATATTTTTTTACCAAATGACCAATATCGGTCCAGATAGTTATTATTGTAAGGCTTAAAGCGTTCCAATCAGCCATAACAACATATCTATATATGCATCAACATATTTATGTATGTATGTGAGTATATACAAATATCTTTAATTTTTTATTTTTTTACCTATTTCAATCATTAGACTGCTGCCATATATATCTCAGTATCAACATATTTTTATATGTATGTGTGTATGTACAAATATCTTTTATTTCTTAATATTTTTTTTACCTGTTTCAATCATTAGATTGCGGTCATGCTGGGGCACCACCTTGAATTTTTAGTTGAATGAATCATCCTAAGTATTTATTTTTGTAGCATCGTACTCACTCTATAGGTGTCTTCTGTCGTTGATAAGGTTGCAAAAGGCAACAAAAATTTTGGAAGAGAAATCGAACCAGTGAGTACGTTAGATAATAAGGCATTAAGACAAAATGACTCTCCCCAGACACCACATCATTTGCTTCCACACACGAGTTCACATAAAGAATCTTGCAAACTAGATGCAAAAACGAAGTATATATATATATATATATATGCAGAATATGAGAAAATAAATATATACGTACATATGCAGAATATGAGAAAATAAATATATACGAGAGAGAGATAAGTTTTTCTCATACGAAACTATTATGTCAATGAACAAAAAGATAACATAACTTTTGATATAAGTCAATTATATATCAACAATTACGTATTTGATCTGGGTCGCAAATGTAAAGCTATTTTCCTTATATCTAATTGCTTTATCATCCCTTGCATTGTGTATCTTGCTTACTTTTCAGTTACCTTTCGTACAAAACTAATAATTTTCTGGATATTCAACAAAGCAACTATTCTATGATAGAAATAAACGCAGCATAGTCTGATGTTACGTTAATATGTAACTGATGCTAAGTCTTTTGTATGCATATTGGTTTATGTCGACGTGTACTCTTGCCCAAAGTCTGAAATATATACTTGTGTTGCTAGTGTTGTTCTTGGTGATGAGAATCGCGGCGTATCGTATTCATTTGATTTCCAGCTCTGGATGGCATGAAATAATATCTTTCATATGAGATAATGTAAACTGTTGTCCTATAACCAATAAACCAGACATCATCTAGAAATATTCCATCTGTTCTATTTTTTTCCTGTAATTATGCGACGTAAGCAGAAAGGACGGTACGCACAGATGAAAGGAAGTTATTTGAGAGCTATTTTGGAATATACAAACACATCCGTATAAAAAACATCGAATTCATTAATATTTCCCTAGATATACTTCTGTGTTTAACATTCATACCAATGCCAATATTATGTTCTTAATAGGTTATCTTCTATATCAGTCAGTATTCAATACTGGTGTTAAAGATAATAACGTAGTCCAAATTGATATATAGGAGACTAAAAACTTTTCATAACTTTTTCATATTACATCTATATAGTATGGACGTTCCTTTTCCTAATTTCCTAATTCTCGACTGACTGTAGCATCGCCACGAATGCTGCACTGTTGCCGTGATGTAGATCTCAGATAAATTAAATATCCAAATGTTGTTGACGTCTGCAGCTTCTGATCTGAGGAAGGATAATGAAAAGAGGTGATACTATGTTTGGCGAGGATATCACTTGTTCCATACAGCAGAGATCATTGACGATAGCAACCACAACATTTACAAGGAAGCAATACTGTTTTTTAAAATTTCCCGAATAACGGGAAACACTATTATTTAGCGTGTGGTGTGGTGTGGTGTGGTGTGGTGTGGTGTGTGGTGTGGTGTGGTGTGTGGTGTGTGTG
>NC_068988.1:68025955-68029570 GCF_001194135.2 Octopus bimaculoides | reverse complement strand
GTGTGTGGTGTGTGTGCGTGTGTGTGTGTGTGTGTGTGTGTGTGTGTGTGTGTGTGTGTTACGGTGCGTTATCTAATAGGCACTTGTGTGAAAACATTTCTTCACATTTATTTAGTTTTGTGATTCTCAATGACACTGCATGATGATACGTACCTACGTAAGAAAGAATGAACTCTTGAAAAGGGAAAGCATTAATGGGATCTAATGTTGTGAGAGATCTATCTGATGCAAAAAGCAGCCAAATGTTACTCTAAAATACTTTGTACCGTCTATTAGAAAAATCTAGGAAGACGTGCGATTTTATAAAACTGAGAGCGACTGGTCGAAAAGTGTGAACATTCAAACTTTGTGCACCTACGACAATAATATTAACGTTGATGCAAATTAGGTGATATTTGCTTTTTTATAGCGTTCAAATATCCTTAATTCATGATTTAAACTAGTATGTTTTAAACTGATAACATTACTGTGTCGCAAACGAGTGTCGAGTTGGCAAAAAAACCGAATTTTTGACTTGCTGTCAGATGACCATTTTGCTGTTATAACTTTGTTTCTCGCCAACAAGAATTGGGTATATTTGCACCGGATATTTTGGGAGAAACCTCAGATAACCTAAGTGGTTGATTGCATACATGAAGCATATCATATTGAGTATTAGACTCCTGTTACTCATAGGTAAATTGGCACTGGCATTGAATGATACAATTCATTTTACATTAGAGAAGAAAAGGACGCGCAGATTGAAAGTCAAACCAATTACATGTTAGAAATTTGAGATATGTTGTCATTAACTTTTCCTATCCCATGAACAGATGTATTGTTTAGTATAACTTTATTGACGGAGAAGTGACAGCATTCTAAGACCTCGAAACTGGCGAGGAAAGGGAAGGGTTATCTTCCGAGTTGTGTTCTGAATATAATTATATCAAGATTTAGTTGGTGGGGATGTAAATCCAGACAACCACAAACCATCCACAGCAGATTTCTTGTACCATATCATATACAATAGGTTTGCGTACATTTCCCTTCAACGCAGTTTCACTCATAAATCTATAGTTGACTCTAAATTATTATCGAATTCACTTGCCCGAAATGCTGCAGAGTAAATCGAAATGAAGACTATGTGACTAAAAGCTGAATCATGTTGGCATGTAACTATTTCCAAAAAAGTGCATAAATATATATATATCACATAAAATTATATTTTAATAAATATTGTAATGTATGCTATAATGTCAATCTACCTTGACATCATGTTTGGAAAAGAATATTCTTAAGCATAAAAATATATTTATGAATAAAAGTAAATATTGATTGATTCGTACTCGTCCGTTGCTCATTCCAACGTAAAATATCTTCATAGTTATACAACCGTATTATATGCAACACGTCCACATTGTTCATTTCTGAAGAAATAAATGTGTTAAATCTGTAAGTTATTTAGCAATTTGGCAAAAGAGTAGCAGTCACGAAATAGTATTACATAGCAGATTTATCACTATATTATATCTCCACGGAAAAAAATAAAAGAACTGCTTGCGGTTTTGGCAGCTGTCTTCGTAGTATTCCGTTGAACACCTCGCATATTGCTGTTCCATCATAACTCCATAGAGATGAATTATCTTTTTTATTGTATTTATTGTAGTTTTCTTTAATCTTAAATTGCAACAATAGATAATTCATATATCTTTCTAATAGGATAAAATACTTTTCTCTTTGATTCACACAGTTTTAAAATCGTATTGTCTATTGTTATATTAACTGTCCTTTGTGTTCTTTCCTCAAATATTCATTTTAATTCCGTCTTCTATATAGCAGACAGGATGAAAGATGTTAGTTGCCAGAGTGGACTGTCTGTTGTAAATTTCTTATTTACTGCTCCATTGGGTTTTCAAATAATGTGCAGCCAACAGCCAACATCTTCACATTTTCCCCACACATAGCTATAGATTTGCACGTAGTATTTTAATTCCTTTCTATTAATCCACCTTTTAAAGTTTAACATCATTAACTAGAGTATTATTCTTTTGTATCTAGTCGATCATTATATTATTGTGCTCATCTGTCTGGATTAACTACATCCCAACACAAAACCCGCTTAAAAATTAACATTGTTTAAATTTGCACAGCAGTGGACACTTTCAAAATCACCGCACGTCTGTGCGGTAAGCCTTGTGGTTTGATGGAATTAATCTATTGAGAACTTGTTTCAACTTTCAATGTAAATTCCGAGCATCTTTCATAATCCTTAAATCATATTTTCATTACTTCACGAATATTTCTGTGCCTCCTTAAAGATTGGTGACATGCAATTACAGGAAAATAAACATGGCATTTATAATCACGCTGGAAATATTTACTAGTGTTACAATTGCTGGAAGGAATATATAAACATCTACTACTAATATTAAAATAAAATCTTTTCAGATTAAAACTATATCTATATTTAAATGTTGCTTGCTTCTAAATTCGACTGGTATTAAGAAGTATCGTTAATTGAAAACGCGTTTCTTTAATGTTTAATTTGTTTTATGTTATAACTGATGAAGGAAAGCGTAGTTGTTAAATGTATTCAATGGAGCGAGCACTAGTTCGCTGTTTTTCAGCAGTAGGAACAATAGAGAGTAAAAGAGAACTCGTTAGGATGGCAACGTTTCCTTCAAATTTCTCTCCGTTGGATAGATACTCCGTCGACATGCATCGGCAAAACGTGCGTTCGCACAAACTGACATATGAATGCATGCGATCGAGGGGCGTAAACGCATAAACGTATATAGAGTATATATGTGTATGCGTGTGTGTGTATGTGTATGTATGTGTGTGCGTGTGTGTGTGTATACAGACACAGGCGTACACTTATATGTATGTATATATGTATAGTATGTTGAAAATAACCGACCCAACTCAGGGGATCTGGACAAATAAGTGAAAGTAGAAAGTTGATTCTCCACTTACATCGCAACAAAAGGAGAAGCACATTTTCTTTTATTATCATATGTATATACATATACATATACATACATATATATATATATATATATATATATATATATAGCCAGACGTACTTTTACAAACCCTCGGTTTAAACAATACTAATTTAGAAGAAAGAATTCAAATTTCAGGTAGTGGT
Source organism: Octopus bimaculoides (assembly GCF_001194135.2). Lineage (NCBI taxonomy): Eukaryota > Metazoa > Mollusca > Cephalopoda > Octopoda > Octopodidae > Octopus > Octopus bimaculoides. The sequence continues at coordinate 68,026,440 of NC_068988.1, read as the reverse complement.
TAAAATTTCTACATAACATTAAAAATAATGATTTTTATAATTTAAGAAAATATGATTAGAATACAGTTTTAAGGTAAAGAAAGAGATTGAGAGAGAAGGGACATAGATAATAAAGACTGCAGTTAGGTAGACCAATATAGGAGAGGAGGAACACAAAGCATAACACCAAAGCAATGTATTCAACAATATTAAAGTATTAACAATAGAGAAAATTAGAAATATGACTAATAATTGGCAACCAGAATGAAAAATGACTTATGAGTATAACAGAGAATAACTTTGTGCGGAAGCTATCTGGTTTGTGTGTGTGTGAGAGAGAGAGAGAGGGAGAGAGAGAATGATTGAGAGTGAGAGAGAGGGATGCACAAAGGACGCCATGCTACAATCGATCTTGCAAACTCACGTTATTATCGATTGCAATACACACACACGACAATACACACACACATCCATCCATCTATCGCTATATATATATATATATATAT
>NC_068988.1:68025208-68025945 GCF_001194135.2 Octopus bimaculoides | reverse complement strand
TATTTATACGCACATGTGTATCTACATGTGTCCCACCCCGTTTGACAACTAGTGTCAGTGATTTTACAACCCCATACCTGTTCGTCAAAAGTAAACCAATTGAGAAAGCAGTATACTTAAAATAAAAAAGTAAATAAAAGTTAAACAAGTAACTTGGGTCCTGCCATTTGACAAAAATTTTTCAAAGCAGTGTCCCTGAATGGCCGCAGTTTAGTAATTGAAACGAGTAAAAAATAAAAGATATATGCGCCCGCGCTTTCTGTTCCAGTTACTTTCCTTACGATGGAGACTATGGATATAATGAACTGCTAAACGACAAATACGAAGACGCCAAGAAATATGACTGAATGTATATATATGTGTGTTTGTATATATATATATATATATATACAGACACACATATATATATATATATGTTTAGAACATAGCCCTAATTGATAAACAGAATGATTGAGTGTTCGTAGTTTTTCAGTAAATACTGTGATAATAGAATTTCTTGTAAATTTTAGTGCAATATTGGTGGGATATTTTTTATGTAATATGCGATATTTAACATTAATCAATTGGGTACCACAGGTAGTCATATTTTCTATCGATTTACTGTCATCAGCCTGAATTATGAAAGGATATCGAAGAGATATTTCAGAATGTAATAGCAATTACTTACTGAATATTTGCTTTATTTAAATATTTTCAGTAATGAAAACAAATATATATATATATATATATCTATATAT
>NC_068988.1:68022218-68025090 GCF_001194135.2 Octopus bimaculoides | reverse complement strand
AGAGAGAGAGAGAGAGAGAGAGAGAGAGAGAGAGAGAGAGAGAGAGAGAAAGAGATAGAAAGATATAGATATTTACTATATTTATTAAATACTGCCATTAACGTATTTCAGAATTGAATTCCAGATATCGCTGGATGCGAAGGTAAATTGCACTTGCCCATTGAGCTGGACAGTAAGATTGAACCATGAATCCCATTATTACGAAGCAAAGTTTTTAATATAGCATTATTCTTTTTCATAATAGTTTTACAAAAGACGAATGTATTTTCTATATTCTTTCTCCAGAAAATATAAATCCCCCGATTATTGTGATGGAATGCTGTAACAGAGTTCAATAATTATTTGTTGAGTGAAATGAGAAGAGACCGAGACGAATATAAGTTTATTGCCCGAATTCTTCCTCGTAGAAATGCTTGTTCTATTCATTAAAAATATACTGTTTGTAAAGTAGGAAAGAGCAAATAAATGATAAAACAAAGTATTCCTTCCCCCAGCAATGTTTTAATACTATGAACACAACGTTAAGCTGGTAAAGTTCGTGCATTGGAAATAATCACCTAATTTCAACACATGATGTAAATATTAGTGGTTATATTGTACCGGTGAAATCGGCTTGAAGTGCACAGTGGAAAAAATAACAACAAATAAATCAGAATATTTCCATTTACCAGCTTATCTAAAATAATCTACTAACATGTATGAACAGGGTAGGAAAATTACTATTGCAAATGCTAAAGGAATAAGATAAATGGTTAATGGTGCAGTCGAGTGAACCTGCTCCAACACTATTAAATTTTATATAAGCTCATATCTACATTTAAATATCTACACATTTCACATAAACACAGACAAAACATTCATAATTTTATAATTTTATATTTACTAAAGGCACAAGGCATATTGTTTTGGAGGAGGTACTTAGTATTGATTCCAGTGCTAGACTGGTACTTATCTTCTCAATTCCAAAACAATGAAAAAACAAGTCGACTTTTGGGGCAGTTGAACTTAAAATGTAAAGACGGAAGAAATTCCGTTAAACATTTTCTGCTTCGGTAAAAAAAAACATTCATAATATTGGTTTCAAATTTTGGCACAAGGCCAGGAATTTTTTTTGGTGGGGGGTTGCTAGTCGATTACATCGACCCCAGTACGCAGCTGGCGCTGATTTCAAGATTCCGCAAGGATGGAATACAAAGTCGACCTCGGCGAGAATTTGAATTCAGAATGTAAGGACAGACGAAATACAGCTTAGCATTTCGCCCGTCGTGCTGACGTTTCTGCCAACTCACCGCCATAAACAAACATCCAAAATATTAACAAGAGGTACGTCTGACATATGCATTATTATAAATTGAGAATTTTCGAACAAGTGTGATTATCCACAAAATGGTTCTAGTAGCGCTTAAAATCTATAATTAACAATTAAAGGAGATTACTACAATAAAAGTAATTGAAATAGATGTTTGGAAAACAGAGAATGTCGATTTTGTACTTCTTAGCTATTTCCTTTTACGACTTTCATATCATATACAAATACCTACGTAATTACCACTCTTAGAAATATCTAAATAGTCCCTCAAACACTTATCGTATAGTTGAGAAACGGTGTAAAAACAAGCATTTTAACTGTTTTTAATATTTGGAGGTTAATTCTCATTAAGAAATTAACGTAGGGTGTCGTTTGTCTTTATGCTATGATTAGAACTGGGGTTATGCTAAAACTTGATTAATGTAATAATCTCAAAACACAAATTACTAAATGAAGCTATAACCCTGCTATTTTAAATGATGATTTCAAGTGATATTCTATCACTAATCACACCGATCTCATTAGCTCTTACGTTAATTACTCCTTTATAAGGATCAATTTACTACATAGGCAAAGGATCAGACAGTTTTCCTTAGACTGAACATCTGCCACGAATCCACGAACAGAGTAGATTCTACAAAAAGTACTTAGTGATCTAGCTTCAAAGCTAGTATCTGTTTCCATGACAGAATAATAGTAAAATATACGCTAATGATTGAATCGCACATAGTGCTGCAAAGTCTATGTACTTTAAATAACTTTAAAGGATGAGAATTATTAAGGAAAGCTAAAACTAAAATCTACTAAGTAATGTTATCTCTTCTGCGATATACATGATGGCCAGAGTTTCAGTAGACAAAAGGACATATTTTCTGAACGTCCTACAGGTATTCGGTGCTGTATAAATCAATGTTTTCGTTATTAATGTCACAAACTTCCTATAAAAGCAAATTCATTGTCAATAGATGCCCGTGATCAATTGCGCTACATAACCATAAACACGATGATATCATATATTTTATCAGTAAATAGAATATAGAGTATATATATTATTTTCGCAATTCTGATTTGATACTTGGAAATAACTCTTTCGCATCTGAAAATATTATTTCTCAAACAATATATGTGCTGCCTACAAGTGCGTATTTCAAAGACCGTTCCATGTTGCAGTTAACCATAAATATGTCAGCCTTAGGTGATCTTGTTCGTTCGGTTTGCTTTTGTATTTTTTTTTTTTGTTTTTCTTTCTTTGCTTTTTTCTTATTATCTTTATATCTGTTCAGGTATTTCAAGCAAAAGATACGTTCGGAAATGTTCTGTAAACTTTGCAAACGAAATACATCCGTTTGTATTGAGGAATTATTGATAGTTTAACAGTGCATTACATGAGAAGTAGCAGGTGATATAAATCTGAAGCATGAAATACACAAGCTTAAAACTGAAATAATCTCATGTAACATCAAAATACTAGCACATCAGATTTATTTCAATTTCTCCTTTTATCATATACATGATTTCTTATTAAAAAATATAGTCTCTCTCTCTCTCTCTCTCTCTCTCTCT
>NC_068988.1:68021013-68022076 GCF_001194135.2 Octopus bimaculoides | reverse complement strand
TATATATATATATATATATATATATATTTGTCTTTATCTATCACGTTTTTCATTTTTCTTAACAAAACAATTCGGTAGAAATACCTCAAACTTTTTCAACAGTTCATCCTTCAGGAAAATAACTCAAAAATATTCTACAAAAAGCAATATCTCAAATTAATTGAATGAATGTCAAATAAAGGTGTATGTTCACCGTGCATGAAACCGTGAACTCTTTAAAGAAAACACCATAACACGCTTGAGAGTTGTAAATATTGTTATCATGGCAAATTTTTTCACTAAAATTTCATTAAGCATGAGAATGAAACGTAGATAAAACAAAGGCTATTAGTAAGCGATAACGAAAAGAAAAGCATTAACTGCGATTCATGGCAGCGTCATTTAGATTTGTTTTTTGTTTTAGTTTTGCTGTTCGACTTTACTTAAATGCCCTATAACTGGTCACTGTAAAAGTAACATGAAATTTGCTTCATTGTTCAGTGGTGTTACAGACATTCCTTTGAATTAAAATCTAGAACGAAAATATTATTTCTTCTATTTAGCTTATTGCTTGTTGGATGAATGCATTTGAGTGATAAGGAAGATATTTATCTTTCATTCATCCGAAGAGTGTTTAGTCAAAAATACAGGAACTACGTGTTATTAATGCATTCGATTAGATTGTTAAACATCATAACATTTATAGTTCCATTATTACATGACATGGGTAGGTACAGTATTGGTATACCGCTTCAGTAAGAATGAATCATACACACATATACACACACATACACAGAACTATGCGCAAACACATAAACACACGAACGCGCTCACAACAACATTCTCACGCGCACTTTTGCAAATATACAATCATAATCACCGACACATATACGGTTCCAAATACATTATCTTCTCGGATATTAGAAGCTGGAACACTTCCCTTAAACCTTCAGAATAACGATGCAATCTCAATCACAATATTTTGCATAGATATACGCATACATATATACAAGCATGTATGCCAACACACATATATATAGACATAGATGCATAGAAACATGTAAATACATATATGTACGTATAT
>NC_068988.1:68019526-68019948 GCF_001194135.2 Octopus bimaculoides | reverse complement strand
ATATATATACATATATCATACGACCGCGAGTCCGCTACCCTAACCACTGAGCCATTGCGGCTCCACGTTTCGATTCCAAGACCGGGCGTTGTGAATGTTTATTGAGCGAAAACACCTAAAGCTCCACGACACTCTGGCAGGGGGTCGTGGCGAACCCTGCTGTACTGTTTCACCACAACTTTCTGTCACTCTATCTTCCTGCTTCTGTTGTACCTGTATTTCAAAGGGTCAGCCTTGTCACACTCTGTGTCACGGTAAATCTTCCCCGAGAACTACGTTAAGGGTACACGTGTCTGTAGAATGCTCAGCCACTTGCACGTTAATTTCACGAGCAGGCTGTTCCGTTGACAGGATCAACTGGAACCCTCGTCATCGTAACCGACGGAGTGCCAACCAAAATACAGATATATTTACACACACAC
>NC_068988.1:68009551-68019516 GCF_001194135.2 Octopus bimaculoides | reverse complement strand
ATATATATATATATATATACAGAACTAGAAAAATAAGAGAAAATTAAATGGATGAACATTTTTGCATCACTACGTATGTTTCCACATAGCGTCACACTCGTCGTACGTTCAGGAGACGATAACTTTAAGAATTACGTAATCCTTCATAGGTGTAAAATTTGCTTCTTCAGGTGATTATTTTGAGAAAGCCCTTCTTTGGATGATACTGTCATATCACTCTCTACAAGAATGAACATCCAAATCAGCGTACTAAAGTGGATATCCTGTGGTGAATTTCTACCACGCCGAACGATATGATGCGCAGCATTTTTTCCGACTTCACATTTGACTTAAAATACCGCCAGAGTCTATCTTGCCTTTCATCCTTTTGGCGTCAATAAAATAAATACAAGCTGAGGGAATTTTCTTTTTGGCTCACACTTTCTTCAAATTTTAAAATTAAGTGAAAGCTTTCGCATTTGACATATTGCTCTAATGGTTTAGGTGTAATCTGGTGTTGCAATTAATTTGTGCCAGAAATTGTTTAGAAAAAATATTACAGAGGTTTTAATGTTTGAGTATTTCCACTCAACCAGAAAACAAGATTTGGAAGCTGGTATTTTGCGGACTGTGAAAAGATTATAACGACAAATCATTAAACGACGGAAGTTTTAATAAGCTTTAATTAATTAATTTATCTATTTATTTTTGCGAGGAATGTGAACAATAGTAAAAGGAAGCATCCTCAATGAATGATTTATGAGAAAATATACAAAAACAAAAAATAAAAGAAAAAGCTGAACGTTAAATTACGAACAAAATGCAAACTGTAGTTTAGTTGATGTTAATTATATGTACTTTGCAGTGAAAATTCAAAAACGGGAGTGTTCAATGCAGTCTAGGAGTTTGTCAAACAAACTACAATTTTCGTATCTCCTGCACCATATAAATTCGCAGAGATACGAGTCAACCAGAGAAAGTGGGGTGCCACTGTATCTTTTATTATGTCGTTTTACAGAGATTAATGTGCTTTCCACCTCTTGCGCGTGGGTAACATCTTTCGAGTTAATAATCCCAGCGCTGTTGTTCACTCTGCTATATCGAAAATTATAACCATCAAGTTCAGGAATGCAAAAGCAGGCCCTCCACAAATCATTGAAAATTGCGGTTCGTAGAAGAATCGACCGACGTTTGCATCCCTCCAGGGTATCTCGATTTCGATAGGACGCCGTATAAAGAAAAACATGCCTGGTCTTGTGACAAACAACTCCGAAATTTCACTGCTCAGGTATCCCTCTTTCTCGGTTGTATTTACGTTTTGACAAGACGATTTCATCTATCTCTGCCGTCTTCCCAGTACCGCCAATCTGAACTAGGTTGCGAAATTTAAACGTAAAGACAGACGAAATATCGTTAAGCATTTCGCACGACGTGCTAAAGTTTTTGCCAGCTCACCGCTTTATTCAGTTTTCAAATATTAAGATATGGCAAGCATGATTTTCATTGCCATAATTAACATACCACACTACGTCAGTACACCAAATTTGGAATAAATTTCAACTAAATTAAAGGAATTGAAAAGTGTGAGCTAAGCAGAAAAGGTCCTAGTTGAGCACTGGAGTCGATGTAATTAATTGAAGCTCGCTACTTGACGCTGTTCTCTTTGTACCAAAATTTGAAGCCAAATATCTCAAAGTAACTTGTTCATAATTCTATAAGTTTTGTTTTTTCCTATAGTTTTCAAAATATTTATTTATTGTTTGTTAGACTACTACATCAATAGATCGACATAAATCCAACCAAATCTCTGCCTCTAACTTCAAATCCCGAAGAAGCCAATTTCTAGCTTTCATCCTCTGCACGTCGAGAAAATAAGATATCAGCACATGATAGAAAGTTGTTGGGTCTGATAGAATCACAGACGATAAGCCTCATTTACTCCGTTTTTTGTCATCTAAATTCAAAGCTTGTCATAGTCTACATGAGCAGTAAACTTAACCCGTTCAAACACCACAACCTGACCCGTTGGGTGCCAGCTGGTTGTGTTATGGGCAATGCGTTCCTTCCCTCATCAATAAAATACAATAAAATAAATTAGTTGGAAATCGTTTTGATCTGAAGTGTGTATATGATTATTGGACAGTCGGATCGACGGACACAAGCACAGGTTCTAGTAATATCGTAAGCATATACATAGATATATGCACGTTGGAGTGTGTGCCCGAATTTGTATTTCTGTGAGCACGCGTAGCTATGAGTACGTGTAAGCAGAATATTAGAAATGCATGTATGTATGCATGCACAAAATATTGCTTTGTGTGCGTGCGTGTGTGTATGTCTGTGAGTGTGTGTGTGTGTAGCATGCATATATACACATTTACATGGCTTCATATGCGTATTTAATTAATCATATTTATAACGCACGCACAAGTTACAATGGATGAAATAATCTAATACAAAATCAAAGAAACAGTTACTTCCTAAAATGGTGATATTTTCAATAATGAATTTTCTGCATTTGTTCAACGTCTTATTGTCTATTGCTTTTGTTTTACATATTTCCATTGTCCAACTTTTTAAATCTCTTATAACATTATCTCGTTCTTCATTTTAATTTTTGTTTTAGTTTTCCTTGAATATTGAAACAAACTTTATATTAAATTGTTAAAAATTAATTAATACAAATTTCTATCTTTTGTTTCAAATTAGAAAGTACGCTTCAGGTGTAAATCTGTAAAAGTAGTGAAAGTTGTATTGGTGCTGTGGTTTCTAGCAAAGTCTAGTGAAATCACCAGCAACAGCAGCAGCAGTTGCAGTAGCAGTAGTAGTAGTAGTAGTAGTAGTAGTAGTAGTAGTAGTAGTAGTAGTAGTAGTAGTAGTAGTAGTTACTTTTATCTTCCCATATTGTTGAATATTTCCTTGACAATTTTTTTTGTGGTGTGGATTAAATATTGTATTATTCTCTTATCACTCTGCATATTCAAACTCTGCCTGCAGTCAATTATTTCCTATCTTTCCACCGTAAGGGAATACATGCAACAAATTTACATGTCTCTATTTATACCAATTATATCGAAGTTTCGTACCAAAGTACGAGGAGATACTGTAAAGTTCTTGGCTTTAAGAGTATCACGAAAAGCCTGGATGGAAACCGAAATTTGGGAGCTTTTCTACGTGGCTTAGAAAAACTGAAGAATCGCCGCAATAAATGTGTGAATCTGTGAGGAGAATATGTCTAAAAAAATCATAATTAACTGATCCTCCTGTGTTGTCTTTTGCACAAAGCAAGAAACCTTTCAACATAACCTCGCAAAACACTAAATATACTGTAATGTTGTTCCGTTTCTTTGACAACACTCTCTATACAGTTTTAAACAAATGCTTACTAATACCCCCCACACTATTTCAACAAACACACCGAACTGTATCATTCACTGATGGATATATAATTGTTTCTAACATAGGTACAATGCGAGAATATTGTAGAACGTGTTAGACGATCACATCGATGTCAATATTTAGCTTCACTTTTATTATATCAATAATAAAGCTAAGAGATGATTTCCCCAATACTGGAAATCGGAAAGTAAGGTATTTTGTTATACGCCCTAACGATTCTGCCAATAATCAAGGAAAGCAGTTTTCTAGTGATGCATAATTTTAGTATTTCTGTTTTACAGTATAAGCTCCAGGGAGTGACCTTAGCTGGAATGCAAACCAGAATAGCTAGTTAATATATGAAATAATGTCTGATATTAGTTCTGACTCTCTAAAATATTTGCCAATGTAAATACATTGAAATGTAAATACATTTAAAGGCGGCGAACGTTTTTCAGTCCAAAAAACATCCAAAGAAGTGTCAGACCCAGGATTTCATGGCAACCATCATAACCACTCACCGTCAGTCACAGAATGACGGTGGTTGATCATAATATCATGGTGGCTCTTCTTATCAACAAACTGAGACCAACAATGAATGACAGAAATGAACTGCTTGAAACAGACCGGATACTATAACAACACCGGCCTGGGAAGATCACCTCCCTTCTTCTTCTTCTTCCTCCTTCTTCCCACACACATGTGAGCAACGCCGTTCCATTCCTTGCTTTTGAACATTTCCTTAAGAAGGGTTCATAGCCCCGGTATTTAGAAATATATGGGAAACTTACCACTCTGTTTTGTTTTAATTTTCATTGTTTACCTTATATCGTCTCGCAATAAGTTTCTTTAAAGTAGTATTACACAATGCGTCACCAAAAGTTATTCATTTCCTACACCACATCACACCACCACACACACACATTAGCACTGACCTCTTCCCAGCACCCACATTATTATCCTCATACCGACACATGCACACACGCACATGTCAAGGTCACCAGCCCTCTTCCACACGTACATACATGCTCTCTTATACACACGCACGCGCAGTATCGGTTTGGGATCACTACCACTTTAATATCTCCCCTTCTTCCTAGGTCTCCTGTGTGACCTCCCTGTCCGGCATTCGACATGATAGATCGCTAGCCACTACACATTCTTTATTTTCTCTCCCTGTTTCTTTCTGTGTTCCTTTCTATGGAAGAGTGTAGGCTCGAAACGTTAAAGATTTTTTCACTTCCCGAGCGTTAAACTAATACATCTTTTTGTTGACTACGCCACCTGTCTTTGTCTTTTGTTTTTTTGTGAATTCCCCCTATATGTGTGTGTGTGTATGTGTGTGTGTGTGTGTGTGTGTGTGTGTGTGTGTGTGTGTGCGTGTGTGTGTGTATACATGCACATAGACAAACACACGAATTTCCAGGGTTTAAATCTGAAGAAAACATAGGTTCTATGTTAGCAATTTGGCACCCTGGAAAGGTTCACATACAGCATTCCTTTAAGTTCTATTTATCATTTAGAGAGAATTAATAGTCGCTGCCTGCTGGGCGACTAGCAAGTTGAAAATATTCAATGGTTGCTTTAAAGGAATTAAATTTGTCACCATTTCCAATTAAGTGAACCAGATTGAAGTTTCTGAATCCGTGTCTTTGGAAGACTCGTGTCGCATATCCAATGTGCAGTATCATGACGTCCAATCTTTTTTCCTTACACAAAAGATGCTCTATAGAATGTTCCCTGATTAGATTAGACATGGATTTTTATAAAGAGCGTTCTGGTTGCAATGCATAAACGCTCATAGTTGATTGAACAGACAAGCTAATCTTCTACTGGAATTTCACTACTACAATTATTAGTACACGTTAATATCTTCCTCATTGGTATTAATATTTCTGTGAAATTGTTCCGACAATTCAATAAAGATTAATAAGTAAATTGAAAGAATATAAAATTGAAAAAAATGTTTCGTATTTACACGATATAATTTTTTCCCGTATCCTGATGTTGCACGTACGGTAGTTTTTAAATTGCTTACGGATTATGGATGTCATGTACAGCCATATTAGCCAGATTTAAGGGTTATGCACAGGTAATGGAGAGACCAAAGTTGCTTATAATATATTCCAACGATTCCTCTTGAGAGGAAACTCTCACGATTAAATGAAAAGCGAACATAACAGAATTAATGCTTTTAGATGGCTAAAATGGCTCTTTCACGAGATAATTGCAAACTTCATGTATTTTGTCAGAAGAATAAATATGAGATTTACATTCTTACTTTCCTCAGGGTATATATTGTTCACGCAGAGTATTTTTTTTATTCATTATCGAAAATATCTCGATTGCAAATAAATGATCAAAGTATGTGTGGCTCAAATAAAAGTGTATATTTCTGTGAGAAGTAGGCAGTAATTGTGATGCCCACTGCCTTATCATGATTTTTTGATGTCAAGCACGTCGACCAAAAGTGATGTCTCTTTATGATTTCTGTTGATTCATAAGGGAATAGATGACCATCATTTCCGTGTTCTTTGTAATCGCTAAGATATAAAACCTTTGATATACAAGCAACACAGGGAATTATATTTGGGATACGCTGAAGTCAAAATGCACTGCATCACATTGAATTCATCGTTTCTCGCCCGATCACCGAAGTTAAGAAACGACGGGCCTAGTTAGCACTTAGATGGGTGATCGCTTGGCAAACTTAGGTGCTATAAACATCTCGCGCAGGAAGACTTAGTGGTTAGAATGTTGGACTAATGATCGCAAGATTGTGATTTCGATTCCTGAACCGGGTGACGCCTTGTGTTCTGGAGCAAAACACTTCATTGTACGTTGCTCCAGTCTACTCAACTGGGAAAAATGAGTCATCTTGCGGCAGACCGACGTCTCGCGCCGATGAAGAATACATAGGCGGTGGAAATCGGGAAACTGGCTCTATGGGTCTATATGAGTCCGGAAGGAATTGCGTCCGAAATTATATCGTTTGGCTTTACCGCTGTAAGCAGCTATAGTAATATCCCAGAGAATTTGAAATTCTGAATTGAGTATCCTTAACTTCTTGAAATAGGAGCCAAATTATCTTCAAATTACACACTATCTTGAAAAAAGACAAATGAGTACACTATGTCAGAAACGGGTAAATCACTTTTGGTAAGAATGCCATTGATAAATCATTGACAAACGAATAGAAACAACTTGTTGCTAACTGATACGTTTTGTTCTTGTTGAAAATTTGGCACTAAACCAGATACAACGAATGGCTTGTAGCAGACATAATAGAACTTATTCTGTGAGGCGCCGTTTTGTATTTTAATGCGATGGAAGTATTTTAGTCTGTATTTTGGAAACTCGTAATATTCAGTTTCTTAAAATGATGTCTAACATCAAGATCTTGATAATGCATTAACTTTACCAACGGTAAAAATAAATCTTTTCATTAATCTCTCCTGCTTCACTTACAATCTCGTCTTAAGCTCTTTGATGTAGTCCCATGCATGTTAACACGTTCGCCAACATTTATTCGTTGCTCAATCACTGCTCTATTTGTTTATATTCTTACTCTACTGTTCTACTTAAATAACAATGTCTACAAATTCATAATCAGACTTTCCGAGTCATCATATATATCCCCTTTTCATTTCATGTGAAATCAGATATTTCATTTTGTTTCACACATGTACCGATTCTTCACCATTTGTATAAAATAGATTTCATATTTCCTTTCTCAATTATCACACTTCAGTCTAAACTCATGATTTGTCACTGATCATTTTCTTTTGAAAGAAATTTTCTTTTTTATTCATCATTGATATTTAATTCTTCTGAACAGTTGATACGTCAACCATCTCATCAGTAATTAAAAGTGGAAATGTATTGAAATCAATACAAAACAACTTAGAAGTGTGATCTTCTAGCCGTGCCTACTAGCATACGAAGTAAATTAAAATAACAGATTCTTAGATTAACCTTCTTTTAAAAAAATGTGGACCTAACGGGAAGCAATCATTTCCTGTGTAGATTCATTCTTTTGGAAAACGACGCCAGATGACGCCAGTTTACTTTACGTCCGTGTCTCCTTTTACGAAATTACTTAAGATATTTGCTTTCCATTTAATAATGTCTGAGCATATTCCATTTTTGTATTCTCTTCGGCATTTATATACATTATTTGATTATTTATTTTTTGTCCAGTATATAAGCCTCGTTCATCCAGGTTTTCAGTTAAGTTCACATTTCATTTGCAGAGTAGTATAGTGACTTTTTAGTGATTTCTATTCTATCTGCATTTTTTAAGCATTTTGTCTCCGTCATCTCCCGAGAAAAAAAAGCAGTAAAAATTAATCACGTTACAGCAGCCGCTTATTTTGCTATACATAATTATTTAATAACAGCAAAGTATTCATTTCAGCTTCTCAAGGAATTTTTTCAGTCTTGCCATCATATTATCAAAAACACTTCTATTACCAAAATATTTTAAAGTTAAAAACAAAAATGTTGCTAAGTATAGCTGAAATTCTTCTTTTTTTTTTTTCGTTTCAAAATAACCTTAGAAAGATCAGTTGAAGCAAACACCCACTATCTAATTTCCTTATTAGACATTTGAGAAAATAAAAGTCAATCCTGACAATATAAAATATCATATTTCGTAATATCAGAATTGATTTTCTTTTTCTTTTACTGGTAGCTGACGAGGTACAGTCCTATTATCATATTCACAGCTACGTCCATTTATCTCAGTTGTAAACTCTCTAGATTTCATATACCACAAAACAACTCTGACCAGCTCTTTTCTCATAGTAATAATAGTGGCCCAAACTTTGAACATGTTTAAATCGATGAAGATTTCTTTGTACAAGGTTTCTTTTATAGTTTATGATATTTCTCACCTTGTCTTTCCATGTAATACCCAAGATATGTCTTACGTACCTCATCATGAATTGCACGTACACTTATGTCCTACTTATATGTGCTATATCGTGAGTTACAATGATTAATACTCTTAGTTTATTTTACTCTTCGCTTAAACTGAAACCTGCTTGATAACTCGCAGTCTTTCTTTCAATCCTCCTCGTTATCTCCATTTCGTCCGCTTTCCACTCTCTCAACTCTTGTCTTCTTCTCCCACCGCACCCCCTCAACATTCCGGAACATTGATCTGGTGTTTTTCATCTTGTGATCTGAATTATCATACAGCCTAACACTATTAATGATTGTATCGACTAAATTTAAGGAAAAAATACGAATCTTAAATTAAACAACTTCAAGGAAGTATTAAACTAGCCATTCATGTGGAAAATCATATATTATTAGAATTTTCTGTAGTAAATACACATGAATGATCAAAAACAAAATATTCTTGTTGATTTAGGTATAAACAAACGTAAAACACGGCATAAATATTACAGACACGTAGGTACCTATCAGTGAGACAGTAGTTAGGAATCTCATTCATATATATTCTTCACTGGGAACAACCGTAGCTATAAATTTTCAGTTCTTTCGTGTTAATATAGACCACAGGTAACCTTTTCCAGAAGCAGGTTGCGTAAGACATGATTCATCATTAGGTGGGCCGCACTACCAAAAACATTTCTTGGTAAATTTTCATTAGCATGCCATTCAGGAAGTCCCACGGGCGCAATTTCCCTTAATTTGTATTGATGAAACATGTCATATATAACGCATTTGAATCTCATATCCCCGCTATCATCACTGAACGCTTTGCAAGAGAGATTCTAAGATGATTCTTGACCTACTAGAAATAGCAACGGAATCTCCCACAAACTATTGTATCACTTTCGTGGGATTTTAGGGAAAGTATTTCTTCATTATTTCAGGTATTAACTTCACTGAAATATTTATGGTATTAATTTTATATAGCTAATGCTGAACACTTACGAATATGGCTACATGTCTGCATCAAAACAACCACTTGTTATAAAGACTGTCGTTTGATGCCAATACGCACGGAACATTTTTTAATTTTTTTGCTTGACGTTTAAAACTGTCGTCGATGTAGAAGTACATGAACATATACAGACACACGCGCGCTCATGCCTACATGCACACAAAAACACGCCCTAACTAACTCACACACACACACACACACACACACACACACACACACATATACATAAGAGCAGGCGTGGCTCTTTCGTTGTTGTTAATATTATTATTATTATTATTATTATTATTATTATTATTATTATTATTATTATTATTATTATTATTATTCAGGTCACTGCCTGGAATCGAACTCGGAATCTTGGGGTTAGTAGCCCGCGCTGTTAACCATTACGCCATATGCCTGTGGATAAGAGTGCGGGCTACTGACCCCAAGATTCCGAGTTCGATTCCAGGCAGTAACCTGAATAATAATAGTGATGCTGCTGCTGCTGCTGATGATGATAATAATAATAATAATAATAATAATAATGATAATAATAATAATAATAATAATAATAATAATAATAATAATAATAATAATAAGGGTATAAACGTATCTGTCAAGACCTACCAAAAACTGAGCAAATATAAAGATCTTGAAATAGAAATTAGCAAAATGTGGAATCTGAAGACGAAAACAATACCTATTGTCA
>NC_068988.1:68006117-68009520 GCF_001194135.2 Octopus bimaculoides | reverse complement strand
TAGTGCTCATGGGAACTGCCCATATCCTACGTAAAATACTGTCTATGTGATCTCAAATTTTAAAGCAAACACATAATTTTCTTATGGTTTCTTAAACATTCACTTGAACAAAACTGTACAAATCCAAATATATGGTACCCTAGGCATAACACCTACATGAACTTCTAACTTGTTGTCTCTTGAGGTCTCTGGGTGAGACTTGGATCCAACTTGTACAAATGCAAAACAAAAGTCAAACATAAAATAATAATAATAATAATAATAACAACAATAACAACAACAACAACATCGAAAAATACCTTAGGAATGAGAACCCAGGTTCGAAATTTCTTCAAGACACTTGATGAAGGCTGGAGGGTACATCAGCCGAAACGTTGTGTTAACAACAAACAAGATTGTACATAATGTAAATAATGTAGGACCTTATTGTTGTGAAAGTAACTTAAACATATTACTATTTAATGAATTTATAACCTGAACCTGTTACCATGATTTAATTTCCTAAATACTAAATATTGACTTCATATATCCGATAATTTTTGAAGTGGAATCTCGCGTTTGTGCTCTTACCACCTGTTTTGTAATTAAAACTGATTAACGAATATAAAATATTTTAATCGGATATTGCTTCTGGGTTCAATAATGTGAGATAGGGATCGGTATTAATCTAACATCTACTAAATATTTAAGCTCACTATGACATATACATATAGGAGTGAAAAGTGAATATGGAAAATACATATTAGTCAAGCTTTCGTATTGAAAAAAATTCACCATGCACTTTAATATTTGGAAATCAGTAGTATATTCATTTGATTATGTGCATATTAAAATTCAAAAGAATGTAAATAATTAGTGATTATATTCAAAATTGCATCATTTCGGTAAGATCTCTGGTTATGATAAATATCCTGGACGTGTGTATCATGCAGACCTATATTTACTAGTATTGTGTGGTAGTGTAATTTTCAACTATAATCAAATTCCGTGATTTGATTATAATTCACTGTTTGGGTAATGTTGGGCAATGTTTCGGGAATAGCACATCGCTCAAGGCCTTGAACATGTAAAAAAATCATTCCAGTACATCTGAATTCATCAGAGTCATTGACTATATGCAAGTCACTCTTGTGTTGTTATGTATTTCACTTCTCAACAGATCTGTTTCGCGTTCAGTTTCCCCGCACGATTTGGACATGTTTTTCTGTTATAGCTGCAAATCGATAAAAGCTAAGTGAAGGGAATTTCGAAGTACTGAAGTAACGGATACTGTAAAGAAACTTGATGGAGAAACTACATCACTTTTTCGTGGTTTAAAGCTAATCTATCTTCCGGTTAGGCGTCAGCACCTTCCAGATTGCTACTTGTAACAGTGTCCACTGCGTTGTAAGCATTCAAACACATGTCTGATTTAAGGGTTCCGGAGAACGATCACAAATACTACCTTTTTACCCTTATCTGACCTATCAATTTATTTGTGTATATTCATCATAGTCTGACATCGAGGTATAGGACAAGACAAAAAGAGAACCTGCCACGGATGTTCCTGTTTTATTGAGTAAACAGAGTAAAGATGTTGACACAGCTGGAACAAATTCATTTGATTTGTTCTAAACCACTTCACTATAAACCTGTAGCAAATGTCAACAACATTTCTCTCAGAATCTTAAGTGGAGTGTGAAGTTCACTCCGAAACGATTCATATGTAATTAATTTCCTGTAACAACACTCTACTTAATGGGTTACATTTCATATTCATCCGCAGCTAAGAAGTGATTTATGTAGCTTCTGCTTTTATCAATAGCATTGTAGAATAAACGGGGTGAGATTTATGACGATTCCTCTAAGTACTTACTGAATATACGTTTACTCATTAAGTGCAACGTTACAAATGTGTAGTGACTGGATTTAGTCGATTGAAATCATTAGTATATAACACACAGATTTTTATTTATGACTCTTGAACTGCTAGAGACAATATTGACAGAATCTCGATTTGAATTCACAAATTTAAAGGAAAGATTATTTCACCAGTCTCAGTCGTTTGAGGTTTTAGAACTGGAGCAAATTAATTGATCGAGTAATATATTCTTGATTATGACCCTTAGCAGACAATAGCTCGAGTTGCCTTGATATAACTTATCTTTCAATGTTACCGTTGCTTTCTTTAATAAAATATGAATGCAATGAAGAGATTTGAATCTTAAGATAAAAGTGAAACGCTGGCCACGATAACTGAATGGAATCACGTTATGATTAAGCAAAGAATTTCACCACCTTAATACTGAAGCTTTGATTCCGCTAACATTTAATTAAATAATTCAAAATATAAATCAAAGCGAAATCAGGCGGATCATATTAATATTAGTCCCTCATTCATCAATCTCTTTTACAGTACACAAACTTCTAGACCAAAGTTATTGGAAAATGCAGTCATGCATGAGATTAAACATCAACTACATATTTTGAGCTGTTCATTAATAAGATAATTAAGAGTAATAAATAAATAGAAGGAACAAGATCGTTGAATATACTAGCGATGAGAACGGACCTACAAAGTACTGTGATTCGATCATGGGAATCTGGGATTCCTTCAGTCAAGGTTATCACTGAATGAAAGAGAGGGACGAAGCATTAGAAAACATTCTAAAATAGAAATGAGTGACATATATGATGCTAATTTGACCAGTAACAATGAGGCAACACATCCTATTTACTCAAATGTCTGAAATGTGAATGGTCCAAATAGTAGCTGTAATTGTTTTCAAGTTGTAAGGCTGTCAATTGCAATTCGTCATTTAATCGTTCATCTTAAATATCTGTTTCTTGGACTGTACATTCGTCGTCCTAGATATAAGGAACATCTAAAATTTATGTCTTTTAATGCCATTAAATTAACTAACATATGGTTTCTAAACTTATAGGAACAGTGAAAATTAAAAGCTCAGGTTGATCTATTTGGCATATGTTAAATCTGGCCACTGTTTTTCTTGATTTCAATTCGTGTTTACTCTTGTTAATTCTATTGTATTGATAAGTGATATTAAAATGAGAAAACTACATAAATTTGAGAGTAAATGCTGTTTAAATTGAACAAGCATAAATTACTGAAATTTTCGTGTTTCGTTCTTTTTGTGCGTGTGTGTGGTGCAATATTTACACAAACGTTTTACTACATAATGTTCCATGATAGACTTTCTGTCTACTTTCTACTCAAATTTAAACTCACACGCACACACACTCACACACACGCACACGCACAGACATACACGCATGCACGCACGCGCGCACACACACATATATATACATATATCTACATATATATATACATACTTATATGTATGTATGTATATATATACATATATATATATGTATATATATATGTATATATATATATATGCAT
>NC_068988.1:68004449-68005839 GCF_001194135.2 Octopus bimaculoides | reverse complement strand
TATATATATATATATATATATATATGCATGTGCATATACATATTTATGTAAATATATATACATGTATAAAATTGTGCGTGGGTGTAAGACGTATTTGCTCTCTAGAAAATATGAATTAAACAAGCAGCGCACAGAAAAAAATTATGCAATAGAAGACAATTTTGCGTTTTATATATTTGTGAGTGTCTTGCTGTATGCATCGGTAAAATAGTAAACATATATGCACAGATGTGCGCACGTCTCCGTCATATGTAAGTGATGTCTTTTTTTTTTTACACACATATATACACTTAGGCACTCAAGTTTAATGACGAAATCATAAATATATATGATGAACATCTTTAAGTGTGTGTGTGTATGTGTGTACGTGTGTATGTGTGGGTATTTCTGCAACATTATATTTCTCCTGGTATATTTATATATCAAAACGTACATGCATACTAATATACAACCACTTGGACGCCATGTCTTCATCGACAATCTTGTGAAAGTTAAACGACCCACTCCATTTTTCGGAAACGACAGAACAGCAGACATATTTCCTTCGTTAGATATCATAGGAAAACAATTATATTGATAATCGAATTTTGGAATAATGGAGTAGTGTTATCATTCATTTTATACGCTATGATACTGTTGCAAAGATTGTTATCGCAAAGAGCCGGATAATTCATATCGGCTACAACGTGGGGCTATTTGGTATTGAGTGAGCAATTTAAAATCAATAATTTAAGTATATGTCACTGCCCTCACTTAACTCATTCTTTGACCTTCTCAATTAAAACTTACTAACGGACATCACATAATATGGCAGAGGATAAAGAATATCAATTTCTGAGGTGTATTAATGTATTCAGTGAATCACAGTTGGCTTACTTTACATGGTAATAGATTTAATGATCCTCATGACGTTTACAACTGTATGAGTGTTCCAAGTGAAGTAAGGAGGACAAAAAATTACAGCGCTTCATAATATAATATCACTGCAATACTCTCTTTAATATGGAAATTATAAAGGTGGTGAACTGGTAGTATCTTTAGCATCGCGAGCAAAATGCATAGCAGGATTTCGTTCAAATCACAAATTCCACCGCAGGTCAAATTTGCTTTTCATCTTTTTTGGGGTCTATAAAATAAATGCGGACTGGGGTAGATATAATCGACATATCTCCTTCCCTGAAATTGGTAGCTTTGTGCCAAGATTGAAAATTAATATATATGACTCATGAAGTGTAGTATATGTTGTTGGTAGTTTAGATAATTATAATTTCAACACATTTTTCAAAGTAAAGTCGGGCTGACAATAAAATATAATTAAAACATTATATACATACATGTGTGTGTGTGTGTGTGTGTGTGTGTGTGTGTGTGTGTGTGTGTGTGTGTGTGT
>NC_068988.1:67998481-68004343 GCF_001194135.2 Octopus bimaculoides | reverse complement strand
ATATATATATATATATATATATACATATATATATATACATATACATATATACATATATATGTATGCATGCATGTATGTATGTATGTATGTATATATGTATGTATATATGCATGTATACACTGTTGTGTTATATATTGAATTCTTATGAACTGACACTTGATTATATGAGTATACTGATAAATCTTGTGTCTATAATTGCATATATGTTACGATGTATGTCCTTGAGTTCGAATATCCGTGAAACCATTGTAAACCCAAGTAATAAAAGAATTTGCCCACTCCACTCTTTTCGTCAATGATTATATTACATATATTATGGATTTTCGGTAATATGATCCAAAAGAAAAAAAATTGACCTCCGATTTATAGTTACATTATGAGCTTAAAATAATCAAATAAAAATTTAACACCCGAATGGAAATTATGTAGCAGCGGATCACACTGATAGAGAGAGGGGATCAAATGGATCATGACATTAACTTAGATGCATCTCCGCGTATTTTCAGCTGAGCAGGTTAGTACGGAGGAAAGTATTCCAGATAATTCAACTATCGAAACACATGTCGCGATGTGTTGAACAATCCATTGTTTTTGTCTACTATATGTATATATTAATATATAATGTGTGTGTGTGTGTGATCCAGGAATCTGAGTGTAGCATGATAGCAAGCGTCAATGAGTGAGAGACAGGTATAGAGAAGAATAAGTGGAAAGTATACGATAATGAAGTTGTGAAGAAATTCGATAAGCTAATAGTTTCTATATAGCTTACAGTTAGCAACTAGAACTGCTACAAATACGAGCATAAATCCAAATTGTGTGAGTGTAACAGGTAAAATGCATGGTTCATATGTTTCTTAACTAGCTGAAGCTCTTAATGTAATAGTAGTATAACGAGCTAGGCTCAACTTAGCTAACCATCAACTTGAGCTACCTCAATGAAATGAAGGTTACACTGTTGCTCGGAATTTCTAATCCAACTCCACCACGGCGGCTAAATTCAATTTATATATACATATATGCATATATATATACACAATGTAGTATGTGCGTGAGGGGTTGTATCACACATTCTTCTAGCTTCATATAGCGTAAAATGTTTTAGAACACTTTTCCATTTTTTCCATATCGTCATTTATTTAATATTCTAATTATTTCATACATCCATATATGTTGATCATATAATATGAATCATGGAAGACATATATGCCGGTTTCACTCTCAATATTGACGAAGAATGATTGATCGTGTTTCCAAATTTGTGCAAGGATACGCTTTCAGTAAGTATTTTGTTAAGTACATTAATGATTAATGCAAACTTAAATTTAATCTATATGCGTATAAGCTGTAGTGGTAATTCCTAGTTTCTATGATGATGTAGATATGCATATAATGTAAACTGTTTAGCTTAATTGAAAATCACATGGTTTGATTTCAGTACAGTATAGTAGAAATAATGAGTAGTTGTTGAATTTAGTGTGTTTACTGAATGATTACATGTAACAATGTTTATAGATTCGCTGAAATAAATAAATGACGCTCGTGTTTCTTCACATAACAATATTTACCTGAAAATAGCTAAGAAACTTATCAGTTTCCTTCTATGAATTATTCATAGTTATTAACAATACAACGGTTATAGATATTAAGAAATCGAACTAATCTCAAATATATAGGATGGAGTGTCTCTTGTATTATATTCCACTGCATCATAATGTATTTTCATTGAAAACATAGCATAACTTGCGCCAGATAGGTTTCTAATCCTCTTGATTCATTAGAATTTATTATCTGGAAAATTGAAAAAAAAAAAATAAAACAGCAATAAAATATTTTTGGATGATGCTTAATATATAATATACTATAATATAGTCAGATAATAGTTGAAGGACTTACATTGCGATGTTGAAATATGCCTCAGTAAGTCCATTGAGAAGCGTGGTGTAACTATCAAACGTTGATTTTCTAGGCTTTCTAGTAGATATATCAAAACACCAGAAACAAAGCATTACAACGAAAAATACGAGCGCAATACACTAACACGCACTTAGCAAAAATATTTTAACACAACACAATGCAACGAACCATAATAACACAACGACGCAACAATGCAGCAACTCAATATAAAGATGACAGGCGGTATTCTAATGCGCAATTTATAATTGTTATGTAAGAACATTACATCACAATCAATTTGCATAAAAGCATAGCTCTAACAAACTTATGGTCAGAAGTATTGCAAGCATGACTCTTCCGACATTTATATAATAAAAAATATATTACCCGTGTGTACCTCTTTAAAAATGCATACGTAAATGTGTGTGTGTGTGTGTGTGTGTGTGTGTATGTGTGTGTGTGTGTGTGTGTTAATTGCTAGTAGGGAAACCATAAAATACTACCATGTATATTGAAGGTTTATCAGTCAATATTGTGTTCTAGTTGTGTTGGTAGTGCGATTCACTCACTTTTTAAAGTGATCTCAACAGAAATTGGAGCAAGCACTGAAAGTTACATCTACATAAGCAATGTATTCGTGGATGGTTAATGGCGCTGTACCGATGTACCATTTTCAATCTTCGAACGCAACGTTCGCATGTACGTATTCGTTTTAGAAACGTCCTTAACTTTTCTATAGAAATTCCGTCGAGATAACATTAAAAAAGGATTGAATCGCATTGTTAACACAAGTAGGACTATAATCCTTTGATATACTAGTTAGCATATTACAGCTGCGTAACGAAATACGGTGTATCAATCAGAAATTAATATGTAGCTACCAGTTGCCAATAATGTGTTTAATATGTAAAGAGGTATGTCCAGTTGTGTTACAACACTAGATTTAGTAGCTATTTAAGAAATGCGTTCGTGTATGGAGAAAGGGCGGGATATGGTGCTGAAGAAGAAGCAATGACTCCTGAAATCTGCATATGCATCCTTACCTATTTTTCTATCTTCGAAATCACTGCTTACGTATTCGTATATAAACGTCGTAACTTTCAACTGCTGGTTCAAATTTCTATAGGAAACGTGTACAGATAACTTTAAAAAGTGACACACACACGTATACATACATATATATATATATACTATAAGGGATATTTAGCAGCTATTCCTAGCAGGAGTAGCTTTTGTTGGATTTCAAAAAGAATAATAAAGTATCACAGTGCAATATATTTATGTAAATATCATTCGCTTTTCTTTCTTTATTTTTTTTCATTACAAATAATCAATATGTTCACCGCTTCGACGCCTGTTTCGGAAAAAAGAGTCTAGATGAAACACTATGATTATTTACTGAAAACAATAAAATAGCAAAGCTCACTGTTAAGCAGTAAGATCAGAAGAAACTACTGATGTTCTCTTTCGACAAAAACTAATGCGTCAAGAAGACGATTGATATTCTTCAGTAGCGATAGAAAAATAAATGATTTTTGCAGCCTTTTGACAATACATGTATTTTCTCTCTCCTGCTATCTCATTCTTACTAGCGTCGATTCTGTGCATTACAACTTCAAAACATGTCCATGTTAACGTTGTCTTTCATCCTTTGGATGTAGATAAAATTAGTATTAGTTTAGTACTGAAGTTTACAGCATTGATTAACCCCTCACCTCTAAACTGCTGGCCTTATGTCGAAATTAGATACCGTTACTATGTTTTTGTATTTGCCTTCTAGCTGCTAACTTTGGTAGTTCATTACCAATAAGCAAATGTACTCTAGTTGTGATTATTCTGTGTTTTGTTCAGGAATAATTTATCTAGGCATGTATAATATATTTTACGTCCGTGTTGTTGGAACACAGCAATGTCTTGAATTTAGAAAGAACTGATCAAGCGAAAATAACGAGAATATTTTGTTTATGCCG
Organism: Octopus bimaculoides; assembly: GCF_001194135.2. Lineage (NCBI taxonomy): Eukaryota > Metazoa > Mollusca > Cephalopoda > Octopoda > Octopodidae > Octopus > Octopus bimaculoides. The sequence goes on along the minus strand of NC_068988.1, from coordinate 68,000,477 downwards.
TTTGACCGAAAGTTAGCTTCAGTAGGAGGGGAAAATATTCAAACCAATCGCTCAGACTGTTGTGGTTCTGTTTCCACTTTATGTACCGTCGAAATCATCAACAGCGGGATTTCAAATTCTAAAATAAAAAAGAATATTAAGCAACAGCCGCATGTTAGTATTCTTATATTTATAACGCGGCGAGCTGACAGAAACCTAAGCACACCGGGCGAAATACTTAGCAGTATTTCGTCTGTCTTTACGTTCTGAGTTCAAATTCCGCCGACGTCGACGGTGCCTTTCATCCTTTCGGGGTCGATAAATTAAGCATCAGTTTTGTACTGGAGTCGATCTAATCTCCAAAAATGTTGGGCCTTGTACCTAGAGTAGAAAAGAATTTGTTACTTCATTTTTCAATACCATAAATATATGCATCTTCGTTTTAAAATCATGATTAAAAAGCAAAATTTCAAAATTAAATCAAGTTAAATTGTTCCCTTAATATTTTTGCCGTTAGGCACTTGAGCTTTTTTGTCATCATTTTCCATTCCATTCCGTTTTTTTCAATATCGTTGAGCCATTATTTCTTTATACACCCACTTGACATTTTACATTCCGTTTATTTACAAATTATTATATTTGCAAGAGACGCTGCATTTCTACTAATGTGACCGAATCACTTCATTTTTATTTCTTTTGTTGCTTCTATAACACTTGAACACTAGAAATTTTTAAAAATAGTTGTCCAACTAAACGTAAAGATAAGATGTACGAAAAATATATTTAAATATATGCATAGAAAGCTAAAATTAAATGCGCACAGAATGAAATGCTTGTATACTTCATAATAAAACGTGTACTCTTCTCTAAAAGAGTACAAGTTTTATTCTGAAGTATACAAGCATTTATTCCTGTGCGCATTTAATTTTAGCTTTCTATGCATATATTTAAATATATTTATCGTGCAACTTATCTTTACGTTTAGTATCAGTTCATTATATTTAATGATTGATTGCTAAACTGAATTGTAGTAACAATAACAATATTATATGTCTTCTCGCTTCCTACAAGAACAGTCTATTATGATTTTGGTGATGAAAACTGTTAATTAGTGATATTTAAAAACTGAAATAAAAATAAATCTGTAAATTCTCTCTCGCTCCCTCTCTTACTCCAGAAGCAACTGTAAGTGGTAGCTGTAACAGTCCCCAGCAAAATGTTCCACGTGATAATTTTTTTTTGTTTTGTTTTTTAAATTAACAGTAAAACCAAGTGATTGAGTAAAACAAGAAAACGTGATTCGTCAAACATTAAGATAGTATGAATTTGAATAATAGTTCTACGTTACTGCACCTAATAGTATTAACCAAGCAGAGTACAGAGTAAAGTTTTGAACTCAGAACTCAAAATTTAACGAGCTGACTCAAATACCGCGATGGTTTTCAGGATTGCGTCAGATTTCTCAATACTCCACCTTTATAATAATTTCTTCTTTATACTCACCAACAATGATTTTGACGGAAAGAAATTAATCGATTTAATTCAATCTAGAATTTGGCCTATGCTTTATTATATCGACCTCGGAGGGTTGGAGTGCAAAACTGATTTTGGATTAACTTCAAGTTAGAATTTTAAAACCCTGGACTAACGCTGGAACTCATTTTACAACACACTGCTGTTTGTATTATGGTGCCCAGAAAGCCTACCTTAATGAATTGTAAATGATTTCAAACGCCAGCACATTTTTTTCCTATTTCTGTAGCAGGAGATGTTTTGGAATTTCCGGTCTTCTACAGAGCGGTCAAAACAAAGACTACTCCTAACTACTGGATTGGCGTTGACTCTTCTGAGTTCCTCTTTCCAACGAACACCCATCCTGTTACCAAGTAAGCTTGAAAATGTTGTCAGTTTTGTCGCTGACATAGGTACATGTAAATGTGTGTGTGTGTATCTCTCTCTCTCTCTCTCTCTCTCTATATATATATATATATATATATATATATATATATATATATAT
>NC_068988.1:67992412-67998108 GCF_001194135.2 Octopus bimaculoides | reverse complement strand
ATATATATATATATATATATATACATATATATACATACATATACAGACATGAATTTGTGTGTATGTTTGTGAGTGCGTGTGCGTGTGTGTGTGTGTGTGTGCATACACACACATACATACACACACACACACAAAATAGGTAACGTAACATAATATAGCCCCAGGACTATGAACATAGGCTCCAATACTTACGCTCCAATACAGAAATTGGCACGAACTGTCCCAAATTTTACACAAAAATTGATCACGTCTGATGAAGCTGGCTTTCATTTTATTGGTTTCATCAACTGACAAAATTGTCGGTTCAGTGGGATTTGAAATTCTTAAAGTAGTACACCAATGGAGATTTCACCCCATACAATGTACAATATGGCGTGCAATTACGGCGGATGAGATAATCGAACCTTATTTCTTTGAGGACGATAATGGTGATGCTGTCACTGTGACTGGTGAGCGGTACAGGTCCGATATAGGCCGATATATGGTTCCAGCAAGTGGGACAACTGCTCATACCACAAGAGACAATGCAGTTGTTGAGGCAATGTTTTGGAGAAAGAATTATCTCTCGCTATTGTGTATGTCTTCTGACCATCGCTTATCCCTGAATAGACCAGCCCTGAATTTTTCTCGGGGGTGACATGTCAACAAACCAGAAACCCTGGAGCAATTGAAGGAAATAAATGAATTGAACCCTGAAACCTTACAACTGTTATGAAATATATTTTGGAAAGGGCACGGATGCGTGAAGCTGGAAACGGACGCTATTTAAAAGATGTCCTTTTTCATACGTAATGCAGAGGTATGAGGAAAAAGGACTAATGTAAATTAATCTCCATTATCTCCTCTATATGGAATCAAATATATATGTGTGTGTGTGTGTGTGTGTGTGTGTATGTTTGTGTGTATGCATGTCTGTATATATATATATATATATATATATATATATATATATATATATATATATATATATATATATATATATATATATATATGTATGTATATACCCGTTTGGATAAGAGCTTCCTTTCGCAATCATAAGCACCTGGGTTTCATCTTATTGTGCGGAAGCCCTTCCAATGGATTGCATTTGCATTCAAACGTCTAACGCTGACTTTACTTGAAATACTGTTATGGTTAAACACCTGTCTGTAGAGTATTCATCCTCTTACACGCTAGCCCATTGAGAACAGTAATACTCTTCCATGGAGCCGTCTGTGATTTACGTTTGCATGCTTATATGTGTGTGTGTGTATTTGTGCGTGAGTGTTTGTTAACAGTTATCGTCCAGTTGTAGATTGCTTAAATTTATACAAAACATCTCAAAATGTTTGGGTGCTTAAATTTACACAAGTCGTCTGTAAATGTTTGGTTGCCTTTCATAAATAGAGATTACATATCACTATCTAGGAATATCGTATATGTATTAGATTTTTCTCGCTGCAGTAGGTGTAATTTTAACTCATTAACATAACGTATCTAGTTATGTTATGCTAGTGTTCATTCTGCCACTTCAATTTCAAGCAGCAAGCGCCTCATTTAACTTAAGATCAGTCGGGTTTTTTTTGTTTTTTTTTCTGTAATTCACAACTATTTCAAACTTCGTTGTCCACTTTCTGACTAAGTCATTGTAACCAGTAAGCTAATAAATACAGAATATATTAAAGATATAACAAAGATGGCAAACTGAAGTATCACATGAAATGCGTTTTGAAACAAAGCTGGGAGCAAGCATTGCAGTTTGCTGCAACCTTTAATGATTTTTAACTGATTGCATTAAAGTACTCAGGTTTCGTGAAAAACTTGTGACACATACGGACAAATGTGTTGAAGCACAGCGGTTAAAAACGTCTCCCATTTGTAAATAGTTGCTGATATCAACTGGTCAAATTATGTTAAATATAATATATTTTGTATTAAATATGCTCATTAAGTTTTAACAGCTAATTAGCGAATATGACTGAAGAATATTCACTGTAGTTTTAGCGTTCAAAGAGCAATTAATTTTAGACTGCTAATCACTAGCTACATAAATTACATCTAGAATATTATCATAATCACTTTACACATTATTGTTTCATCAAACCTAAGCAGGTACTGACCGAGGAGATATTTTTTTGAAGATCTTCCGGCTGTGAACACTCTATCTTTCCGAAAGGATGGTCACAATTATGAGCACATTACCCAAATCGTCTTTTCTTTCACAATATAATGTAAGAAAAGGAGGATCTGCACGAAACTTAGCTGTATATTTCATATTTTATAACAACACTTGAATCTCGTTATCATTTGTAACTCGGGCATATTACAAGCATATCACTACATCACGTACTGTTGACAATATGAAGTTTTATCTTCTTTTTTTTCTTCTATAATAGTATGACGGAGTTATAGTTAAGCCCACTGGAAGATCATACTTATGATAAAAGTAATCGACTCAGCATTCATCATTTGTCAAGCATAGTGCATTTGGAAAGGCATTTTCTAATTTGGTCCGTATTATTTTTAGATGATATCATGCGAAACGAGATTTAGCAGCTATTCCTAGCTATTCGAGCTAGAAATATTTGAAGTTTTTCTTCCACATTTATCTATGTATGTGTGTAATATATAGGTATGTAATAATTGTGTTTATAAATTGAATTGCCATATACCTTTCTCATTTTTACAACATCGTCTTTGGTGCATAGGATTTGTGGAGAAAGCGAGGACTTGTATTTTATTGCTTCTGCATACACGACACGGCTCTGTTGGAGCGATGTAGTGTTGTTTGATTGCAGAGAATTGTTCTTCACGCAGTCTGGCAGCGTTCACCTTGGCAATTTGTCTAGATTTGTGATGTGAGATATTATCACTACCAGTAGGACTAGCTTTCTTAGGAATTTGCACTCAGGACAACAGATTGGCAAGGTGTTGTATATGAATCCCCAAAAATCCTATCATAGAAGAAAATTAAATATTATCTTATGATATTGAAATTCAGAGCGGAAAAGGCGCCATAAATACTACAAGACTTCTAGACCAATTCTGAACGGTATATTCCAATTCTCTCCTTGCGTAAGGGAAAGTATTAATACATGTAACAAAGTGACATTCAAAACAAAGATTTGATGCCAAAATAAATTTAATAGGTAAAAATGTTAATTCAGGTATACATTTCCTCTGAATTTGTTTTCTTCTCAAAAACAGTAAGCATATTTGTAGGATAATACTCAGACAATAACAAAAAATATCTTTACATCTAGTTTGTTTATGTTTCATAATGACGACAATATGGTTAATATAGTAATTAGAAAAATACTTGAAGTTGACTTTTGATATTTCCTGATTGATCTGGCAAGTTGAATAGAACATTTTTGCTATAGGTTATCTTCAGCGGTAGCTTTCCTTTAGAGTAACCTTGCTTACAGTATAAAGATGTTTATAAAGTAGTGTTCCGAATCGTAATTAAATAAACAAGCTGTCAATTCTGAAATAGTTCTTATTTAAATACACGCACATATATACACTACTGAGGTATATATGTATATGTGTGTGTGTGTGTGTGTGTGTGTGTGTGTGTGTGTGTGTCACACGGGCTGGTCGTCGGCGACTAAACTTGCAACCTCACCAAGCTTGCTTTCTGAGGAGATTGTTTGTTGGCCACCCTGCGGGACAAAAACAATATCCGTCAAAGGGCAGAGGAAGTCATGAGTAGTAAATGGTCATCCAACAAAATGTATGTTCATATGTATACATTGTTTTATATATCTTATGTTCTTAAATTTTATATATATATATATATATATATATGCCAAAATAATATGTATATGTGTATATATATATATATGTATTCAGATGATGCATATATATATGTATATACATGGATACGTGTGTGTGTGTGTGTGTGTTGGTGTGTGTGTGCAAGCATGTGTATATATGTATACATAAATACATATAATCGTTTTATTTTGTATATTTCCATTTGTCTTGCTTATCTTTACATTCTGTCGTTTGCTGAGTTTTTTTTTTTGAGAACACACTCTTCGTTGTAAGGCGATTTGGCGTCTATCTTTAGCATATAGGAATCCACTTTAGCGCTCATTCCTCTTATTAATTGTAATACATGTATATATATATATGTAACCCAGCACAACCCGTTGCATGGTCGGGTCGCCGGCGACTAAAGTGGGACACCACTTACTTTGTTTGGTCGGTGAGGAGGGTGATCGTTGGACACACCTGCGGGACGAACAATAAAAACCTGTTGAAAGGGCGGAGGAACTCATGAGTAGTCAACGGCCATCCAACAACATGTGTACATGCATGTATTGTTTTATCTTATTTTATTTATATTTTAAATTTGATGCATTTTATTTCATATATTAGGGGCAGATGGGGGTTCCTTAACCGTGGCGAATGCATCCCATCTAGGAGAGGTAAAATTTTGATATAAAGCAAGGTCTTTGATTGCTAAGAGTCTCCTTAACAGGGTTGTATTATCAGCAAACTCCGACGCAGGGTAAATTGGGCCATCCAGCTTGTTTATAGAGACTTGTCTAGGAGATAGAGACCTCTGAATACAGTGCACATATATTCTTGATATTGAGGTACATATGTGTTCCATATTCTTGCTATCATCACTTCTAAAAAGTGTGGCTGATTCTTCACAAGCATTCAACACTTAAATCAAATCCCGTGTGGGCTTTCTGACAACTTCAACTTGCAAAAATCAAAAAGTCTTCTGGCAAGAGAGTGAAAGTGGTAGAGACAGGTGAAAGATATTACTGGAAGTCACTTGCTGGATCTCTACGCAGTCGGTGACCAATTTGGTGATGGCCGTTCCAACACAGAACCTGTGTCCTCCAGTAATGACAAACTTGGTCTATTTAGAGACAGCACTGGTTTCTTCAGCAGGGGAAGAGACGAGAAAAGGCGCTCTAAATTTTGCTTACTCACGTTAAATATGGCGACCCGCTGCAATTCTAAGACTATTAGATGCTGTCCCTCCTGAAATCTACAAACATGAAGGACATCAACTTTTTAAGAAATTGCATGACCTCTTTATAAATAATTGGTGTCAGAATGAGTGACGAAAATATACCCAAAGTCCTCATTAACAGCCAGTTTGTTAATGGACGCATGAATGTTGATCGACCATGACTCAGTGTGTGTGTGTGTGTGTGTGTGTGTGTGTGTGTGTGTGTGCGTGTGTGTGTGTATTCACATACATACATATGCGTGCATATGTGTATGTATCTATACGTCTGCGTCTGTGTATCACATATGTCTGTATGTGTGTGTACGTATGTGTATGTGTGTGTGCATATATGTGTGTGTTTGCTGGGATGCAATATCTGAATAAGGATTAGTAAAAAAGACACAGGAACCAGAAATACATGCCTGTAACTTAGTACACTTAGGTCAGTGGCATCCTGTAAAGTTTCATGGCCCTGAAAGTTGCTCGAACAGGAACGTCACTCTCACAAGCTGTTGAGCATTTTAAAATGGTTTTTAAGACAACAGAATATATACTGGTTAAATAATCGTCGAGAAAAAAAAAACCTCAAAAGCAATCTCCTTTGAATGTCTGTGAATACACTTCAACTGATGAATAAGAGATGCTCATGCACAGCTACACGTATTCCTTCTGCTAAAAGGCTCGCAAGGAAATGCAAATTCTAGTTAGAGTGGACAAGGACACATGAATATATGTATTT
>NC_068988.1:67990299-67991975 GCF_001194135.2 Octopus bimaculoides | reverse complement strand
TATATATATATGTATATATATATATATATATATATATATATGTATATCTGTATATATATATATGTATATATAAATATGTGATAAGCATACACATATATGTATTCATACGTGTTTGTGTATAAATACACACACACACAGACCACTAAATAATTTTTTATTTCCTATTCTTATATGCAAAAGAATGTCAACACCTGTTATATAGAAAGCAATGCACTTGTAGTGAACTACATTTGGAGTTAAAATTTCAGATTATTTCAATAGTAACACTTGCATTCCTTGCATTTGCTTCTCTTCTTCGTGTATTTGTTCACGTTCCTTCACCTTTGATTTTATTTAATTTATCATTTATCTTTCTCCATTTTCCTTCGCTCTCTCACTTCCTAAATCTCTGTTTTATTTAAGGGTAAACTCATTTTCCTGACGTATAAAGTCATTGATTAGATTTTTGTCGCTAAAAAAAATCAAAATTTTTCTTCAATTTACATTTTTACTTTATAAATTCACCACTTCGTTCTATTAAGCAAGCTACAAAGTTTTTTTCTCCAATGTAATTTTTCGTTCACTTTGCGAATAAGCAGTTAGATTAAAAGATTTTTTTTTTATAAGTTAAAGGGGTGCGGCGGTGACGGTGGCTGTTGCTGTGGTGGTGGCGGTGGCGCGCGTCGGCGCGCGTGCGTATGTGTGTTATAGTTTACTGTTTGCTTCCCTGCATCATTATATTATTAGGCTATTGTCAGAGATCAGGATGTTTAAATAAAGTTGTATCATTTTATTTATGGAAGTCGTACTAGGAAACAACAAAGAGTACAATATAACATCACAAAACAAAATACTGCTGGAAGGAATTTTTTTTCAAAATCAATAAAGTAAGCAGTAAAGGAGACAACGTTAGCAGGTAGAATGGACGTATTTGCAATCGTATTCATTTATAATAGATAGAAATACGGCCAAAGCGAAAGATATTGTATATATCCGTACTGCATTTCTATGGTGGATATCCGCACTAATAATGATTAGAATCAACATCGCAGTTTTAATGGTTTTAAGTTTTAAAATCCGTTTCAGTTAAAGAAATTAATTGGGATATTCATGTATATGTTTCTTTGGACAGTTACGATATGAGAGTCTTTGCGTCGGTCTTCAATCAGTGTAGGCGTTAACTACTCTTAATAAAGATATTTAATTAAATAATTGATGTATGTATCTCAGGTTTATTAAATTTAATTCAGATATTCATTGTACGAAAAGTTTTATACTGAATCAAAATATAGCCTTTCATTATGATTATAAAATTATAGTTAATCTAACCCAGTCGTTTTCAGCCGGAGTCCATGAAGTTTAACAACAAAATCTTATAAAGAGGCCTTGGGGGATCCATATACGATTTTGCTGTTCAACTGTATGTTCAATAAATTGCATATATTTTTACAAGACACAAAATAATTAAACAATTTTTCAATAAAATTCATAATAATATTTAATTATAAAATTATGAAAGGATTTTTAAACATCGAAATGCTATGGGGAACCAGTAGAGTACAATGGGAATGAAAGGGGTCCATAAGCAAAAAAAAAAAAAGAAGATAAGAACCTCTGATTCAACCGATAATAAATGTGTATGTGTATGTGAATATGTGCGTGCGCAGGAAAATAGACGGATATATATATATATATAT
>NC_068988.1:67982242-67990199 GCF_001194135.2 Octopus bimaculoides | reverse complement strand
GTCGTGATGGTGCTGCTGACGTTGATGAACATGATGATGATGATGATGATGATGATGGTGACGGCTATTGAGGAGTTCGCAATTACGATAGTAATTATGACACCTTCAATTATGCTGATGGCGACGGTGACGATGATGATGACGACGACGACGACGTTGATGACGACGACGATGATGATGATGATGATGATGATGATGATGATGATGATGATGATGATGATGATGATGATGAGATAAAATTATGTCATCTTCAAAGCTGCTGCTGATGACGATGTAATTGTCGATGGGCGGCATTGAGCATGGTAATGACAGTGGAATAGTGTTGCTGCTGCTGCTGCTGCTGCTGCTGATGATGATGATGATGCTGGGAATATTGATAATTAAGTTCACCTTCTTTATGATGCCTTGTAATTAATAAGAAAATATCATCGTGCTTAGCCATCGTGGTATCACCACCTCCCCCCAGCACCTCACCCCGCCACCACCACCACCAACACCACCACCGCAATCATCATCATCATCATCATCATCGTCATCATCATCATCATCGTCATCATCATCGTCATCATCATCGTCATCATCATCGTCATCACCATCATCATCATCATCGTCATCATCATCATCATCATTATGATCATCGTCACTGTCCTCGCCTTCGTCGTTATCCTCGTCACCACCGCATTTTTCTTTATTTCTATTACAAATTATGTTGATATATTGTCTTTAATCGAATTAACTCGAACGTCTTCCACGTTGAGCAATCACTTAAAAGAACAAGTAGAAATATAACCTAATCAGTCCACCACCACCACCACCACCACCACCACTACCACCACCACCTGCTTACCAGTCCTGCAACAATAACATGAACAACAACAGCAACAACAGAAATAAATTTGAATTAACCAATGCAAATATAGAAAGCATTTAATTATGGATCACCAGCTTTAATAATTACAGTAACTACTACTACTACTACTACTACTATGAAAATGACTGAGCGAACGAGTGAGCCTCTTCATGGTTACCGTTCCTGCAAGAAATAGCGGATTAACCTTCCTCAAGACACACCCCGCAGTCTTAAAGACACATTGGAGAATATTGTTGTAGAGACGTTATATCTAAAAAGGAGAGGATAGAAGTAACCCTCCCTCAAATACTGCTGGCCCTGTGCCAGAATTTGAGTCCGTTATTTACTCTATACCTAGGTTGTGACGTAAGACACACTGGTGCTGGTGCCACGTAAGAAGCAGCCAGTACACTCTGTAAAGTGGTTGGCATTAGGAAAGGCATCCGACCGTAGAAACCAAACCCAAAACAGACAATGGAACCACCGGGCGCGGCTCCTGTCCATGCCAGCTCCTGTCAAACCATTCAACCCATGCCAGTATGGAAAACGGAAGCTAAATCATGGTGATGATGATTGTGATGTTATTGACGAAGTACTTAACTCTGTCGACTTAATAAATTTATCCAGTAGATAACGGTCGCCTCCTCCCTCCCCATTGCTAAGCTCTTTCTTTTTTTTTGGGTGTGCTTTTCCTCAATTCCATTGTTCTTAGAGCCAAACTTATACTCTTCTACCAGGAAATTATTAAAGGTCGGTTCTGTTTCGACACCTTGTTGTTGAATCTGAATTCACTGAACACAAAATTCAACTTTATCTGCAGACAAAGTTTGAAACGATCAAAGATTTCTTTGGGCGAGTTTCTAACATTTACGATGACTGTCAACATACAGCGCAATTCTCTCTTTGTGATCCTAACCGAACTAAACAAATAATTAAATACATTCATAAATAAACACATACATAGATATATGAATAAATAAATAAATAAATAATTTCTTCATTAAATAGAGATCACATCTGTAAATGACTTTGAAATTCTGTCGGAAAGAATGTTCCGATTGTGTATCAGTTTGATTATTTATTCATGTGAAGGACTGAGATGTCTATAGGCACCATATTTAACACAGCATATAATGTTGGGATGGAGATGTGCGGAATTGATAATGACAAGGTGTAAAGTTTATTCTGAAAAAAAAAAAAAACACTTGTATTAGTTTTTGGTGAGAAGACGTGGCTGTGTGAAAAGAAGTTTGTTTTCCAGCCATTTGGTCACGGGTTCAGCCCCACTGCGTGACACCTGGGTCTATTGTCTTCTACTATAACCGACCAAAGTTGTGAGTGAATTTCGTTGACGAAAACTGAAAGAAGCTCGTCATATAAATATAATCTGTTTCTGAGGGTATGTGTTTTTGTGTCTGCGTTTATCACCTACCACCGCTTGATAATCGGTGTTGGTTTGTATACGTCCCCTTAACTTAGCAGTTCGGCAAAAGATGTAGACTGGATAAGTACTAGGCTTAAAAACTAATTACTGGAGTCGATTCGTTCGACTAAAATTCTGCAAGACGATGTCCCAGCATGGCCGCAGTATCATGACTAAAGCATGCGCGCGCGCGCGTGTAGACACTCGCACACAAAACGTAGACGTTCCACATTACCAAATTACCGTCGAAAGAAGAAGCGGTTCCACAATAAATTGTCGACACAACTACCAAATATAAATCCTCAACAACTGCACACTTACACACAAACAAACATACACACGCACACATACACACGCACACATACACATACGTACATGTAAGCACACGTACTCACATTGACCCACAGTATACGCGCCACATATTATCATTAAGCACACAATACATACACATGTAACACTAATATTTACATCATAAACACTCGTTACACAACCTGTATACACACGTCAATCACAAGCAATACATACTCTTCGGACGAAATACCTGAGACAAATCAAACGAGAAAGAAACCTTCTTTTTTTATAAGTTAGCCAGGAAGAAAAATACATTAGTCATGGCTTTCGAAGACTCCTTCCCCACCTGCTTTCAGGTTGGTGAGATTAATCAAATTGATAATTAGCTTGAACACCTGTAAATCAATAGTTTGCAAAAATCGTGAGTCGGAAGATAATTTTGTAGAGTTTCAATCATTGGCAGAGGAAGTTAAAGGATATCTGAGTGTGTTTAGTGTCAATATAAGATGTGAGGCACAATGGTGGTTACGAGAAGGGAAGGGTAAGAGACGTTTTGGCATAGGCGTTTTGGCGTAGCCGATTATTTGGCGTCAGTGATTCGACACCGACTTATTTGACATCAGGCGTTTTAATATCTTCTCCTCACCCTTTCTGTTTATGTGTGTGAACATATTTCTATTTGTATGTCTGAAGAGAAGGAAAGTATGTAAGTCAACCGTGTTCATTTAATAAATTGTAACATCTATCATCATCTCTTTCTCTCTCTCTTTGTCTCTTTCCTTCTCTTTCTTTCTCCCTTTCTGCCTCTTTCTCGCACTCTTTTTTTTTCTGAAAGTGCATACTTCCATGTTGGTGCGCGCGCATGCTTGTGTTTTTTGCTTCCGGCACTAAAAGTCAGCTGCGCCAAATCGCCTGAGTGCAAACAAATGTGTCAGCTCGAGAGGAGAGATAAGTGAAGTCGATTAGACATAACTGAAAAAGATATGCAGCTGTCTTTTATCGAACGGCGGAATTTATTCTAGTTACAATAGAAGACGCAAAATAAGAACACTGTTTCCTGCGGGATAGTGCTTTGAGCGAGTTAGCATCATTAACCTTTGGTTTTAAATTTAAGACAGCTCACGCATAGCATCTGCATTGTTTCAACGGTACTCAAGCGCTTGTTATACTTGCGCAATGTGTATTCTCCGTTAGTGATATGTTATTTTATCTCCGTTATTGAACTTAAGATAAATCCTTGATGATACATTGTACTCTATCTACTGATAATAAGATAAACCCAAGGCTCTATAATGCAGTTTTCACAATGTCAAGTACGTCGTTTCACAGTGAATGATCATCAGAAATTGTCTCAGGAATTATAACAACTTTGAAGAATATAAAAGTATATTGCTAATGGCAAGAAAGGTTGTTCCGATTTATTGATGTCAAGTGACTATGTTTTTTGAACCCATGGCCTCATTAAGGAAAGTTCTCAATGTCATTACTTAATAAAGCTGTTAATTTTGCGGAAGATTGAAAAAGAGAAGTGGCAAAGAGTAAAGCACAAAGCCCAAACACACACACACACACACACACACACACACACACACACACACACACACACTCTCACTACCTCCCCCATATGTATGTCTGTGTTTCGTATGCCTGACGCTTGAATGTCTGCTTATATATATATATATATATATATATATATAACAGATATGCATATATATATATTTACACACATGAAACATACACATAAATACTAAAACAGCACATACATGTCCCTATGCATACTTGAACCCATGAATCTATACTCTGAGGGGAGGAACCACTGGGTTTTGCATATTTGTATATTTCAGTGATTATTCTCCTCAGATTTAAAACTTTCAATAACATACCAGAAATAAACAATTACACATTAAGACAATGTCACTGGGGAGGCAACACGCTGCCGATCAACCTGATAGAAATAGCAACCAAATCTCCTTGCAATTCACAGCTTAAAGTCTCAAATAACAAGAACACATAATTTTGCGACACACTATATATTGGACTATACAGACCGATACATGTAGAGGTTGGAAATTATAACTGGTCTCCGTCGGTTACGACGACGAGTGTTCCAGCTGATCTGGTCAACAGAACAGCTTTCTCGTGAAAGTAACGTGCAAGTGGCTGAGCATTCCACAGACATGTGTACACTTCACATGATTCTCAGGGAGATTCAGCGGGACAAAGAATGTAACAAGGCTAGCCCCTTTTATATTACAGGTACAACTCCTTATTGCAAGCTGAATGGACTGGAGCAACGTGGAATGAAGTGTTTTGCTCAAGGACACAACGTGCTGCTGGGAATCGAACTCACGATCATGAACATTAAGCCACGCGCCCTCACCTGGAAATTAAAGATGAGACTCTCCCACCTAAATAACTTGATTGTGTAGTTTCTTTTTTTATAACATCTGTGTGGTGGAGGGGCAGAATCATTCGAATAAATACTCTAAATTGATTGATCAAAGAAAAACTTCCCTGGAAAGTTTCCAATGACTAATTCAAATAATAATCCTTTCTACTCTAGGTACAAGGCCTGAAATTTGGGGGAGGGGATAGTCGATTACATCGAACCCGATGTTTCACTGGCACTTAATTTATCGACCCCGAAAGGATGAAAGCAAAGTTGACCTCGGCAGAATTTGCATTTAGAAAGTCAAGGCGGACGAAATGCCGCTAAGCATTTCGCCCGGCGTGCTAACGATTCTGCAAGCTCACCGCCTTAATAATAATAATGATAATAATAATAATAATAATAATAATAATAATAATAATAATAATAATAATGGTGTCAAGATTTGGTGCAAAGACTAAAGTTTTGAGGAATTGATACCCTCACTCACAGAATTTGGGTGAAAAAATGAGGTATACAAAGTGACATTTTTGTGACTACACAAGCCTCCTCAAGTTGAAAAAAAAAATGTGGTCTTTTTTTTTATCAAAATTGACCATTTTTATTTAGTGTCAAATCGAAAGGTATCTGATTAATATTTGTTTCATAAGTCTCATGTGGATCTAAATTATGCTAGAAAATTATGGTGAAGGTGCATAATTTATTTTTAATGATTTAATGACAAGTACAATGTAACACGGTTGGCAAACATTTTTTAATCATAAATCAACAACCTTCCAAGATACATAATTGAATTTATTTTTAAAGTACAAGATATGAGTTATACTATAAAAAGAATCTCCCAATACATACCTATTCAGCTGATTTTTAACAGAAAATATTATGATTAGATGTTAATTCTTCACTTAGCACTTGAGCATGGGAAACCCGACTGAAATATTTGAAATACATTTAACTGCCATTGCAAACCACCCAGGAGGCTGCAGTTCAGGCTCTTTGCTCCCTTTTGTTCATGTGGAGGGTTCCTAGTCCTTGGCTGATTCTCGAAATTAAATAATCTTTCCTTTTGCTTTTCCTGTCTCTCAACAGCTTTGGTGTATCTTGAATCTTTTCCGCCAGTCATACATTTTCTGGGACTCCCTTTGATCTCGTGTGAACATGACATCTTCATGCTTGTCTTTCTTAGCTCTTCCCTTGTCTTTTTTGATGACGTCCTCTGCATCTTCAGGCATTATGTCAAAAAGATCAGGTAACAGCTTTTCGGTGAAATTCACTCGGTTCTTCTGCTCTTTTAAGCTTTTTCTACTTTCCAGAGACACCAGCCTTTTGTGCGTCTGTAGCAAATCTAGAACGTTCTCCTTCACATGATCTATTCTGATAGTTGGTTTTCCCAACCTGTTATGTATTGAAACAATTTTATTCAGCAAACAACAACAGTCACTATGACATTTCGGTTGCTGATCATGTATCACAACCCAACAAACAATGTGCTTTTCTTGCATTTTAAGATTGTTTGTCTTAATGTGATAGAGATATTGCAGAATTTCTTCGTTTGTAGGCAATTGACTGTCTTTAATGTCCGAATGTGTTTTACTAATGAGAAATATTTCTTTACTGGATCTTGTTTTCGCCATCTTCAATTGTATATATCCCTTAAAAAGCACTTGAATACCAATTTTAAAACGTCAGCGTCTTATCATTGTGAAGTTACATTATTTATATTATATATGGCGTAGTGGTTTAAAGCGCGGGCTACTAACCCCAAGATTCCGAGTTCGATTCCAGGCAGTGACCTGAATAATAATAATGATAATAATAACAATTATAATAATAATAAAAATAATAATAACAACAACATCGAAAAATACCTTAGGAATGAGAACCCAGGTGGGGGAAACATTAATTGCTGGCAAGATGCCGAAAAGTGTAACTTCGTCTGGCGAAGAGTCGTCAACCGACAGGGAGGCAAAAAAGATTGAAAGTTTAATATTTGGCGATATTCCGGATTCTTCTGAAAGTGAATTTCCCCAACCATCAATGTGTACTGGTTGCAAGGAGGAATATTGACATGAAAAGCCTTCAAACAGAAGAAAGTAAACAAAAAAAGAAGTTTTGCGTCGGTGACTGGAAGTGGAACCCGCCAGCTGTCGACAAACAAAAATGACCTGATAAAGTACAAGATCGACCCCAGTATGCAAGTGGTGCTTAATTGATCAACCCCGAAAGGATGAAAGGCAAAGTCGACCTCGGTGGAATTTGACCTCAGAACGTAACGGCAGACGAAATACTGCTAAGCATTTTGCCCGGCGCGCTAACCACTCTGCCAGCTCGCTCGCCGCCGCCTTGCCATTGCTAGAATAACGAACGACCGCAGAGAGGCTTCTCTCTCGATTTTGCTGTTGTTGTTATCATTTAATATCTGCCCCCCCCCACTCATTTACTAGACATATAATGAAAAGTATCTCAGCCGTGGCCAAACGCTCTTTCAGATATACTATGTCTAAAAGAACATAATATAATGTATCCTTTATTTCCATAAGTCGTTGGGGTGCAGTTTGAGAGGCAAGAGAGGAAGCATCGTATTTTTCAATGCTAAGATTTGTAGGATGCGCGCTCTCTCTCTTTCTTTCTTTCTCTCTCTATTTCCTTTTCTCTTTCTTTCTTTCCTTCTTTCTTACTTTCTTTCTTTCCTTCTTTCTTACTTTCTTTCTTTCTCTTTCTCGCCGTCTACATATATGTGCGTGTGTGTTTGTATGTGTTTGTTATTATTGGAAACATTTTTTCCCAATAATAATCATGTATACGATTTGAGACGTTTGCCTTGCCTTACTGTTTGTTGTCCTCTTTAACGATTATATATCCGCAGCATCGGAAATCTGCAATGGCTCCATAACTACCGTCTCGGCTATAACCTTGGGGCACTTACCTAACGTACCTAATCGTTTAGATCATCCGTGAACTAAGCCCCCATACTTTGTGTGTATATATATATATATATATATAT
>NC_068988.1:67980482-67981805 GCF_001194135.2 Octopus bimaculoides | reverse complement strand
TATATATATATATACATATATATATATGCGTGTGTGTATGTGTATGCATGTGTGTGTGTGTGTGTTTGTATGTATGCATGGGCGGGAGCGAGTGTGTGCATACATATATATGACAGGTGTGCGAGAGTACGCCTGCATGATTTCATGGTTGTGTGTACGCATGATATAAAATGGTGCGCTGAGTCTTGTCCCTTTACGTCAAAAGGGTACCTAAGCACCCGATGAATAAGAATCGATCACATAACTACCAGACAGCAATATGTCCTGGCACTGATGCCATCGACTAAAAGCCTCTTAAAGTGAATTATTAGCATGGCTGCAATCCAATGATTGATATTATTTAAAATCAACAAATATATACACATACATACATACATACATACATACATACATACATGCATGTATATAAGTATATATATATATATATATATGGAAATATTTATATACACACATAAATATGTATGTATACATATATATATATATATATATATATATATATATATATATATATATATATATATATATATATATATATATATATATATATATATATATATGTATGTATGTATGTATGTATATATAAATATGTATATATATGTAAATAGGGAGAAAGTGTGTGTGTGTGTGTGAGAGAGAGGAGGAGAGAAAAAGAAAGGGGCTGATCTGCAAAAGTTTATTGCTTACTCGATGTTTCTTTTAGTCATCGATTTATTCCTTCATCGATTCCTCAATCTCCATATCACTGCGGTGTTAATTTTAGACCTTCACTTGTATGTAACATTGCGAAAGGTGGTCGAAATCTGAGAAGCTCATATTCTTTAGATTAATCAATAAGGTAAAGGTGTGTACGGTCGATACTGAAGTGCTATCGGGTTTTATATTGTGGATGTACACGTACGCCAAGTCTGTCATAATTTATGTACGCCAAGTCTGTCATAATTTATGTTCACACCTCATATAAAATTCTTACACCTGTAACTTCAGATTGAAAACAAGTGCATAAACACAAGCACGTACGCACTGGCACACACACACACACACACACACACACACACACGTACATATCCATAAGGCCATAAATGTGCTTATATATATGTGTGTCAGTGTGTGTGTGTGTATGTTTGTGTGTGTTCATAAGTGGTTATCAATATATAAATATGTACATATACATACAAACAAATGGAAACATATATACAAGTGTGTGAGAGTGATGTGTTTACGCATGAATGTAATTCTATATAAGTTATAGGAATGTTTGCATCAGTGAACCTACGATTCCCTCTCCCCTCTCTCTCTATATATACATATATATATATATATATA
>NC_068988.1:67972771-67979980 GCF_001194135.2 Octopus bimaculoides | reverse complement strand
TATATATATATATATATATATATATATATTACTTATGTGTGTGTGTGTGTGCTTGTGTGTGTTGGCATGTTTACAAACCAGTAACTTAGCGGTTTGACAAGAGAAAACCGATAGAATAGATACCAGACTTATATAAACAATATTGGGGTCGATTCATTCATATATATATATATATATATATATATATATACACACACACAGAGTATAAATACACACACACACACACTTACATATAAGACACCATGGCACTAAGCTGTTTTAACACCGGCAACATGAGCCACTACGCCATGGCAGACACCGGAAAATATACAAAGCCTATACACCAGTATATGTATTTAATAATATCTATTATACTAGGACTGCTCTTACTTCATATGTAAATATATATATGTATATATATATATATATATATATATATATATATATATACACAAACACAAAACACACGCATACACATATAGGTAGTGGTTGTTTTATATCTTTTCATACTTACTCATTCATGCTTACACATGTATAACAGGTTTAACGCTAATCTCAAGCATGTAGGTTGTGGATAATTTAAGAAAAATATTCATTGATAACAAACAAAGATGATTGCCACTGGAACTTTTCTCATCACATATCTGCTTATCCGGGTCTAAGCTTCAGTGAAACGATAACAAGAAGTTCAGAGCTGAGTTTAATGTGCTTTCGTATTTAAAATAACAATGCTTTATCGTCTGTTATATAATTCTGGCCGCTCGTTAACCGTGAAACTGAATTAGCAGCAGACAGGATTTTCGGACTTGGAGTATCGCTCCATTGTGCGTCAGCTTGGACTAATTCTTCCGCTCTGGCCATGGATTGAAGAATATTTTTCGAGAAAAAATTTGGTAGTGAGACAATATGCGTGGACCAATCTCCTGTCTATCCCTCCCTCTATCTATCTATCTATCTATCTATCTATCTATCTATCTATCTATCTATCTATCTATCTATCTATCTATCTATCTATCTATCTATCTGAATTCATTATGGTTACAGCAAATTTTGTTTTTGCTGTCAGATATAAGACGCTTTGTGGAGGGACTCTCTGCCTGAAACGAATTTATATATCGAAACTCAAAGCGAAAGATGTTACAAATAAAGCAAAAGAAAAAATGCACAATCTGGAATTGGAAATTACGTGGAGGGTTTTTAGGATAAGGTCTTTGAGGTTGCTTCGAACCGCGCTGGGTTATGAGAAGCGAAGACAATAAATACTGAAACTGAAGTATTGGTCAAAGAATATAAAGTATTTTTGAACTCTTTCGACCAAAAATCCTCGTTGCACAAAATATGCACTGAAGACAGTGTTTGCTGCTGGAGAAAGTTAACTTGAAGCGTAAGTTTAGATTGATGTAGGAGAGCTGGTGAAAAGAAAAAAAAAACAGTTTCAGATAGGAGCTCTATTAGTCGCAGTTTTTATCTGATAAAACAGCTCTATGAGCCTTAGACTTTATATGTAACACCCATGATTGATAAAGAAAGATCAGAGAACAGAAAAAGGTAGAAATGGTATTACAAAGGGGTGGACGTATCACTTCACGGACCTTTTAAAAATCCTTCCATCCTGTATGAGAACCTTATCACCCCACTTTCACAGTCACTCCTCGCACAAAAGATAGATGATATCCCAACACTGGGAGAGGAAAGGAGGGCGATCATCTATATGGACACAGAAATTCACCGATTTAAATAAGATATTTGGCAAGGACTACACATCCATCACAATCCAAAACATGCGATTATGTTCTCACTGTTATAAAGAATAAGGCTTAGAAAAGCAAATAGCGTAACGCTTTAAGGCATTTCATTCACTTTGGTTATTGGGAAGCAGTTTCGATTTATACTGAATGCACTTCTCCACCATGTCTGGTTATCAATATGGCCTTAAAGCAAAATTGGGACAGTACACATGACTTTTGCTAAGCGACAACTACAAGAGAGCAATAATGAACATCAAGATGGTCGTTATTAAGTGTTTATCGATCTTACAAAAACTCGATCCAGCTGCTTGCAGAGCCAAATATATCGATTTACTGAATTGAATGGTACTTATTTAAAGCTAATGTGTGCATATGTGTATGTGTATGCCTGTCTGTATGTAGACATAAATGTCTCTCTCTCTCTTTATATATATACATATATATATATATATATACATGCATATATATATATATATATATATATATACAGGTATACAAATGCACATACATAATTGCATTTATCAAATGCGATGCAAGATATTCTCATATTTTGAGTCAGTTATTTAGCTATATATTCAACATTATCATTTATATATCTAATATTATATGTATGCTCGTATACATTCAAGACTGAATAAACTTTATCAAACTACATTCACCAACGAGTATTCACACACAAACTCACTCTGCTGCTTGACGTGTTGTAATTATACATGTAACAATCTAAACTTTGGACACAACCATGACCTCTTCCCCTATGACGCTAACACAAGTTTAATAGCGAACAAAATTAGATGTCTGTGTACTAGATACAAACCATAACTATTTAATCACTGGATTGCATAGAAACAACTGTCCGCTCTACCACTTGACATATCAAATTTAGAGAGCCTTGTTTTGGAACTGTCAATAGACATGTTCTGTCAACCGTGCCAGCTTTAATTTTCGATGCAAAAAATATTGGTACATGATATTAATTAACTCACAGACACAGGGGGGAAAACCTACAAAAATATAGTAGCAGTTTACTTCATTAATTCAGCATCGCATCTTACGGAAAAATGGTCAACCACAATGTTTTTATTGACAAAGTTGGGCTTTGTGATATCGATCGGATATAGTAAGACTCAAGTAAGAAAAAAGTGTAACTAATTTTCGCTTAAACATAGTTTGACAAGAGATCTTACGAAATATTTCTTATGTAAGAATTTCTTTTAAAATGTCAAGTCATGCCACAAGTTATCTCAAGTTTAAGCCACGTAGAAGCATCTTCGTATTTTAATAGGGAAGTCGGAAATACAAAAGTGGATTTATCGCGAGTGCAGGAGAAAGCAGCGAATCAAAATATGCCTGAACTATCGTTAATCGTTGCCCAAACAATTGTTAGACAAACTGAACATTATTACCGCTGTCTACAACGCAAATGTGAAACTTGGCGAACAAAAGAGTCTGTTTGTGATCATCGAACCTGCTAGAAATACCACTCAAATGTCCCGCGAATGATATAAATAACACGAAGAAGGAAAAACACAGTAGATAATGTAGTATTCCTAGATGCGTCGTCGTGACTAGAATGGGTTCAATCACAAGTCTTAATCAGGGCCAATATGGGAGTTAAACATTGACAATATATCATTTGTGTTTCTAATTTAATTTTCTGTAGATTATCTCTTGAAAGGTTGAATATGGTTATTAGGATCAGGAAATCAATACCTCACTGCTGATGTGTTGTGAACGGTTCACGTTTATCAGTCCATAGGCTGAGATAGCAACGATGCATTTAGCAACAAATTCACCAAATGACAATGAAATTGTGCAGTTCTCAGTTGGGTACTTAATAGTCTGAAATAGAAATTTGATTTCAATTCGGATCGATAATCGTCATCGCCAGAACTCTGATGGAATTTATCCTGCTGGAATAACGTCTAAATTAATGTCCATTTACGACCGATTAAGTTTTAAAATAAAATCCAACAATTAACAATCCTTCATTTACAGTGTTATCTTTCCCAAAATATTCTCTTTGCTTCGCCAAAGCTAATTTAATTCAACAAAGGGAAGTGCCTTACCGAGCTGCGTTGATTTCAAATTTGAAGACTATTCGTTATCATCTCCTATTGTCGCTGTTCGTTTCCGCTGAAGTCAAACATTTCCTAAATGTTGTACCAAGTATTTCATTAGTGTTCTGATAAAGTCAGTGAGACAGAAACACCATCTGCTGCGCTGTAGACGTCGCCTAAACAACTTAACAGAATTCATTCAATTTTAATGTAAGCACCTCGTTACACCATCCGTCTAGTAGTATGACAACCTCGCGTTTGCATATTTCTACCGTTATTTGTAGTGCCTCGCCACAGTACATTGTGGTACCATACTCTTCAAAGGTGATCTTGGTTTTAAGTTGTTTATCTTGTAAATGAACTTAACTAAACTAACACGACGACATACAGATATATAAAGTATATATGCATTATTCATCGCTCTTGGACATCTTTTCTCAATGTGAGTAAGGAACTGAAACTTGATAGTTCAGATATAAGCATGCTAAAATGTTACACACACACGCACACACACATATATATACACATCTACATAACAGCCTACTGATAACTCTACCTGTGTATATATAAACTGTGGGTATTGGGGTATGAGAACCTTCTACGTATATCTCTTATTTAGTACTAGGGATGTTTCATTTATGAGGACGTACTCCTGTATTTGTCTCAGTGCTGGGTCCTTGCAGATATCAAGTTGACCCAGTATGCCATATTGGTTTTTGGCATGTTGGTGGAGTCTGGAGGAGCGGTTTTTGTCATCATATTGTCTCAAATGTTCATTTAGTCTCTCCGCAATGCTTCTAGATAAAAAAAAATTGAAAAATAAATAACAAAATACTAACAAAATAATGAAAACAAGAAGAAAGATATTGAAATGCTAACATCGAATTATGTTATCACACACGGTAGCTGATATTTCGAAGTAACATCTACTTCACAAAAGTTTTAAATGTGCATTTTCTGGGCGTGTCCAAATACACGTAGGCGTGTTGGGCTGACACGCAGACCCGACGCACCAGCTATCTATCTATCTATCTATCTATCTATCTATCTATCTATCTATCTATCTATCTATCTATCTATCTATTCATCACTCACCTTTTCTCGTTCTTTATGGCTTTTGAAAAGAAGTTTTAATTTGAAATATCAGAAATGATTAAATATATCTATGCTAACATTTCAATATCTTTGTTATCGATAAAAAAATGTTCTATCTGCCTTTTGGCGGCTTTTCATGGAATACTGACTTTTTACATCCATACATACGTACGTTCAAACACACACACGTGCGCGCGCGCGTGTATGTATGTATAACATGTGAAGGCGCATGGCTTAGTGCTTAGCGTATTCGGTTGACGATATGAGTTCGATTCCCGGCGGCACGTTGTGTCCTTGAGCAAGACACTTTATTCCGCATTGCTCCACTCCACTCAGCTGGCAAAAAGATGAGTTGCACCTGTATTTCGAGAGGTCAGTCTTGTCACATTCTGTGTAACGCTAAAGTTCCCTGAGGGACTACGTTAAGAGTATGTGTGTCTGTGGAGTGTTCGGCCACTTTCACGTTGACTTCAGAAGCATGCTGTTTGGTTTCTGCGTTGTTTTCTTACTTCAGACAGTACAGCTTTGTTTACTAAAAGTTGTTTGGCACATCTCCACACTCCCTTCTTTCCACCAGCCTCTTCATCAGTCACAATGTTGCTCGACTCACAATGGTCCTGGAGGAATCGGTTGAGGCAACTTGTGTACAGCTTGTACATAATGTTTAGGCAAACAATGGGCCTGTAGTTTCCTGCCATCTCGGTGATTTCATTTTTGGCAACAAGATTCGTCCTTGCTGTAGCAAACCCATGTGGTATATCAGTCTGACCTTCCACAGTCCTTTTGAACATACATATAAATTGGTTTCTATAAAAAGTCAGCTTCTTGTATCAATATCCACCTACTAGGTCCCTTCCAGCTACCTTCCCATTCTGTAGTTTGCCTACTGCTATAGCGAAGGTTTCTGCGTCAATTTTGTATGTGTTTTGTTAGTGTTGGTACAATATTCTCTCTCAATTGTATTTAACCATGCTGCATTCAGTTGGAAATCCCTCTTTTCGATAAAAAAATATTCGCTTGCGATAGCGGAGTTTCTCGCTCATCGTCCTCAGTTCATGTTTTAAAGTGATTACCTTTCCCTCAAGATCTCGGTTTGAAGAGTTGCCATAAAGTTTCATGAATTTTTGTCTAACGTAGAATTGGTGAGGTGTAAAACTCATTTATCTCCTTACATTTTATTGTTGTAGTTAATCATCCAATATGGCGGCGCTCGTTGTTGATGTCTTCTTCAAGTTTTGTTTTCCATCTTTGTTGTTTCCGTTTAGTAATTTCGTTTCTTTGTTCGCTGTAGATTTCGCCTAAGTATTCTTCAAGAGTAATAGCGGCTGTGTATCAAAGAGTATTAATATTCCAGTAAATAACATCCCATGATTCCATGTGCTCTCCAGCAACATCGTTGATAACCTTAAACATTAGATCGGTCGGATTTTTTCTCACTCGTATAGGGAACGGTCTGTTGCTCAACGAAAACTTTGGGTAAGAAGCAATTTTTGGGGAATAGTTGTAATATTAAAATTTATATATGTATGTCTGCACGTAGGTGTTTAACATGTGAGAAAAATGTTACTTCGACTTGTTCATGTTTTAAAGCACGAAGCACCGATAACGGTGACACTTCCAAGTCCGAACCATCTCCAGTTTTGTACAAGTAACAAGATATCTTTCCGTGTTGAATCATTTTTCATTTTTCCTTTTTTCTTGTTTTTGTTTTTACTCTAAATCTAATAATACATGAAAGCTTTCCTCAAAGCAAATATGGGGTCTCATGTTTTCCGTTTTTCTCTGCTATCAAGTGTTACTAAACTTTACACAATGTGTCTGTGTGTCTGTGTGTCTGTGCGTGCATGCGTGTAAATACATATATAAGCGTGTAAATACACGCTTGTCTCTATGTGTGTGCGTGTTTGTATTTTCCGGGGTCCTTGATGTGAAATCGTGTCTCAAAAACATATTGCTTCATGGGAAGTCTATTCTGCCAATAAAAAAAAAACACATGCATCATTTCAATTTCGGTTCATTAACACGTAACTAATCGTTTAATTAATTAATTAATTAATTTGTCAAAGTCGATCGTCATATTGCTGTGAACTTATCGCTAAAGACTATCACTCGTATTTTCTCCGTGCCAGGCATCCAAAGCATCCACTTTGTTTTTCGTGACGTGTATATTCTTCGTTATCTATATACTGTGTGTTTCTGTGTGTTTCTGTGTGTGTGTGTGTGTGGTGTGGTGTGTGCGTGCGCATTTAATGTGAATTGAATGCAGACACTTTCGTGCTTTTGTATAAAGTAATTAGTGCCGATAGGTCTGTGTGTGTGTGTGTGTG
>NC_068988.1:67969419-67972408 GCF_001194135.2 Octopus bimaculoides | reverse complement strand
ATATATATATATATATATACATACATATATAGTATGTATATATATATTTTGACCGTTAGGTTTTTATTTATTTATTGTTTTTGTGTGTTAATTGTTTGATGAGTGTATCTCATAATATGACGAGAATATGAGCGCAAAGGTGCCCTCTTTTTTGGAATTTAATGGAATTACAGAATTCCTGGACGGTTCTAATGTAGGATCTTGTAAAAGTATTTTTAGTACGGGAGATACTAAATCAATACAATCGGAATCACTTTGGGATTAGGCTTATATTTATTATTTCTCGTCGCAATCGATTTCTTGTTATTGTAATGAAACGAACGAGAGTTCCACACACTTTGACATCAAAGTCATTGCATCGTGGTAATCCCCTTTTTATGTTTCGAGATCATCCTCAAAATGTAGATGGCAATGTCGCAATGCGCCCATTTTGTACTCGTCTATTTGCAGCATTTACAAAGTAGACAGTAAACTCTGTGTAGTTTCACTCGACCTCAACAACATCCAACATAATTTCAAGTATTAATTTCTTGTCTATTGTTCGTTATTGAAATAATTTGTCATCATGCAGTATAAGATTAAAATTGATCTCTTAC
Organism: Octopus bimaculoides; assembly: GCF_001194135.2. Classification (NCBI taxonomy): domain Eukaryota; kingdom Metazoa; phylum Mollusca; class Cephalopoda; order Octopoda; family Octopodidae; genus Octopus; species Octopus bimaculoides. The sequence goes on along the minus strand of NC_068988.1, from coordinate 67,971,812 downwards.
TGCAGTTGGCAATAGCTTTCAACAATGTAACCTTTGACCAGTATCTTTTATTCTTTCTTTCAGAAACCAGGAAGCCAGAGCGCAAACAACCTTCGCCATACGGTTGAAATGGGGTCACGACTTTGACTTTAATATTATCTCTGTGAAATGCCGGAATTACATCTGTATTTCTTAACACCATTGCCACTTTGTCAACTGATCGTAAACTATAGCACCTTCTGTCAACAGTATGGTCACTTGTAATCATTTCTCTTACTGTTACGAGTGTGTCGGTTCCTGTTTTACGTTCTCTGTCTCTTCTTCCGCTTCTCGTAGCATTTTGTACAGCGTTACATAAAGATTATTTTCTCCTATAGTTCAATGTGCCATAGGTTGTTGGTTGTTGGCAGTGTCGTTAAAGCCGCAGCTAAAATGAGATACGATGTTTGTTCCGGCCCTTTGTGCGCTGAGCTCTTCATATCCTGCTGGGGTACGTTTTTTCTTTGGGTTGGGGTGGAGCGATAAAGTAAAAACGAACCCACTACTTATACAGAATCCTCTTAGAACTGTCACATCTCGATGTTCACTGGATCAGTGGTGGAAGCACTGAGAGGTTGTCTGTGTCTAATCATAACTACATTGCATCGAGTCACTCACGCTTGCAATTGACGGCCGTAGCTACTTGTACGGACAGGGGTCACCATTTCAGGTCGTTTTGTTCAGGTAAAAATTCTTGAAGGCTGGTGTCCCAGCAAGGCCGCAGTCTAATGAATGAAACAAGTAAGAAAAAAATAAATAAAAGAAGAATAAAACTACCAATTTCAGTTTGCTATTTTACTTTATCGATCTTTATTCGTCTGTCTGGTGAAATTTAAAAGGCCACGATTCCAATTCTTTAAATGTTTATATTTGGAGACGTAGTTTTGCAAGCGTTAGCGGTCTGGCTAAGCAAATAACCGAGGAATTTCTTATGTGAGGAAACATTTTAATTTCTACCTTCTTGCTGACAAAGTCTCCAACGGATAATCCATAATTTCTACTTACGCAGCGACACTAGATATCCGTTTATTAACTATATCGTATGCAACTAATAAATGCATATTTATTCATAACTATGTTATAAAGTTATTATATATTTATTGATATGATAAGACTTAACATTTATCGTTCATTCATTAACTTATTAATTTTGATTTATGCCAAGTTATTAACTGTCAACGGCTCGATTCCCTAATCTTTATATACCAGTTACATAGTTTTGGCTCCCCTCTTTGCTCTAGTGCCTGTGTGTACGAGCCAGTGTGGAACGGCTTTAAATCTTAATTCTTTAAATTAGTATACAATTACACACTACCGCAACACATTAATAATTATTATCTATAGATCGGTATAATTCTACAATTGAACTGGCTAAAACTCTGTAATCGTAACACACGCAGGCACGTACACACACAAACGCTATTCACTGAAAAGCCAGGTTATAGAACAAGAATGTTATATATATGTATACATACACACACACGACAGGCTTCTTTCAGTTTCCGCCTACTAAATCCACTCACAAGGTTTTGAGGAAAACACAAGTTTACGAGTGGGTTTCACGCTTTAGGAAAGATTACTTGTCGCTTGAAGACCAGCCTCGTTCAGGGTTAGATACCTTTTTATCACAACTCCTTGTGAACTTTCTCGAACCTTTTCATATTCATATACATACATACATACGTACATACGTACATACATACATACATACATACATACATACACATATATTTATGTACATATATTAGAAAAACACAAAAGAATGGAGGTTTATTCATGATTTATCAGCTACATACGTTTCAAATAGCATAGCATATCTCAAAATGCTGCAATGAAACACTTATGCACAACTTCATCAGTCCCACATTTGACCTATTAAAATGCCACCTACAGAGCGCTTATACAGTATTCGCCTGAATTCTTTAATCCCTTTCCCCTTCATTTATATATAATATTATATCATATACTCCAGATCAATCTATCAATCAGAAAGGCCACATTTCAATTAGGACCTCAGTATGTTTCAAATGCAGATTATATTTATTTATTTATTTAGATTCCAGATTTTCAGCTGATCAACTGTTTCAGAGTCTCCTCTGAGATGAAAAGGCTCCAATGAATAGGTTTACATAATAATCTATATAAATATTATGAAACTTGTTTATTGGAAAATATTTATCTCTGGGGATATGGTGAAACATTCGGCCAACCATAAGTTTGGAATCTAAATTAATAAATGTGGCTGTGTGCACGTACATATGTTTGTATGTGTGTGCATCGAATTAAGTTATGAATATATGATAAATACATACATACATACATACATACATATATATATATATATATACATATATATATATATATATATATATATA
>NC_068988.1:67963101-67969275 GCF_001194135.2 Octopus bimaculoides | reverse complement strand
GTGTATGTGTATACACATATATATATTCATATACATGTAACACACACACTCCCCCACACATTTAAATACTTGTACATGTATGTATCTCTTACATGTATACATACATATACATATATCATCATCATCATCATTTAACGTCCGTTGTCCATGCTGGCATGGGTTGGACAGTTTGACTTGGCTGGCACGCTGGAAGGCTGCGCCAGGCTCCAGTCCGATTCGACATGCCCTTCCTAACGCCAACCACTCCGAGAGTGTAATGGGTGTTTCTACGTGCCAACGGCACGGGTGCCATTTGCGTGACACCGGTATCTGCCATGTGTGCGATTTTGCTCGGCTTGATGGGTCTTTTTCTCTAGCACGATATAATGCCAAAGGTCTTGGACGTTGCCTCCGTAAAGCCCAATGCGCGAAAGGAACTCGGTCACTTTGCCCCAAGTACCTTAAATCACATATACAAAGCACAGGAAGTACTCTCTCTGCTAGAGGAATCCTCATTATTCTGGTTTGTGCATATTGTTACTATTACAGGGCGATGATATTACAAGATGTCGAGCTGGGAGAATCGGGAGCGCATCGGACGAAATGCTTAGTTCAAACTCCGCCGAAATGGACTTTGGTTTTCATCCTATCGGGTCGATGAAATAAAGTCGCAGTTGAGTACTTGGGTCGATGTAATCGACTTGCCCCTCACCCACTAATCCTCACAATTACTGGCCTTGTACCACGATTAGAAAGGATTATTACTATCATTGGAGTTGAAGATATCAAAATTATCTAACCGCTTACAAATAAAATTGCCGAGATATTTATCTCTGTTTTTTTTTTGCATTACATTTTACCTTAAACCTCGCAGAAACGCCGAGCAGGGAGTGGCTTAAACCATATTCTCATCATTGTTTGTCACACATCACTATATTTATTCTGCTTCCATCCTTTAAGTGGAATGGATGTTTGAATATATGTTATTTCCTGTAAATGAATCACGAAAACACACCACTTGAAAATGAAAGCTTTTATACGGATTCTCATTTGACCATTGACCTGCTTACCCATGTTAATATCAATCTCAAGTCTTTGGAAAACAACATGTATAACTTCTAATGCTCAATGGAGTCTTCTTTTAACTAAGGTTTCGGGAAGAAAGAAATGTCAAGCTGAGCCGAAGGTGAATTTGCAGTCATCTTACGATAAATACTTAATGTGACGCTTTTTCTAACCAACATGATACTGTTTTATGCCGGTATATGTTTCTGTGTTAGTGTCTATGTCCATGTATGTTTGTGCATATATATATATATATGTATATATATATATATATAGATGTGTGTCTATATCTCTGTACACAACCGCAAGAACACATATGTGGTAAGATGTGTGGAGGAATGTAATTATGTATGTATAGCATGCATGTTCGTGCATTCCTTTGTATGTAATTATATATGCATCTGCAATATATATATATATGAGGTGGTATCAAAAAGTTCCCGGACTAGTTTTGTAGCGCACCAGCAGATGGCAGCACACGGTTGCAGGTGCAGTGAAAGCTAGCAGTGACCTCCACGAGGCGCTGTGCCCAATGACGCCACTGTGTTTACTTTGCGAGTTGTGAAACTTGTGTTTTAGTGATCAAGTGTGTGCTGTAGTTTGCGATTTTATCATAGACAGAAACAAAAATCCAATGTGAAATGTTTGCTAGAGAGGCATTAAGCTTGCTTCGGCAAGCTTATGACGACGAGGCAATGGATCGTACGCAATGACTCAGGTGGCCCGTGCGCTTCAAAAGAAGAAGAACGTCGCTGGAAGACGAGCGATCTGAAACCAATATATTCGACAAACCCTTCCCCCAAAAATTTCTGGTTTCGTATCTGTAGTAGAAAGGATATTAGTACGGTCAGAGGGTAGTGGATTGTCTGAGCAGTAAATAATGTTCCTTGCATTGAATTTACGTTGTTTCCAAATCCTATCAAAGCCAACTTTCCTTTTCATCGTTACCGGACGGTAAACTATAGTACCAGTCACATATTATGGTCGATATTAGTGACCTTGGATCACTATTAAAAATCAATATTAGCATTTGAAGACTGATTATTTAGATTTGCTCCATTCAGAATGATTCCATCTGTGAACGTGTGTTCATTCTCTCCAGACGTCTTGTTTTCTCGTCGCATAGAAATGATTTAAAGCTATTCATAGCGTACAAGTAAAGTTTTGTTCCAGCAGCTGGAATAGAATGAACGTATTGTAGATCGTGTCAACTGATTCTGCTGAATAACGATTTGAAATGCCAACTGGATTCTTCTTCAATTAGTTATGTCCTTGCCTCGCCACTGATGTTAAACGGTTTTTTTGTTTCTCTTTTTGTTTATTTGCTTTAATTTTTATCTATTTATTCTCTCCTCACGGCAGACTAACATTTCTCAATAAGTGCGTTTTAATACTCAAGTAAAGCTTAGCAAAACCATTTAGAAAATCAACTTTTTGTTCGGCCTCGAAAATTTCCACTTATTTCCAAATAATCTTTTCCTTCTTGATAGTTCGCTAATTTATATTTTTATTCAACAGTTTCCGCTGTTATTCTATGTTTAATTGATATTAAAAAAAAACCAAGAAGTGGCAAAAAATTAAAAATATGTAAAAAAAAAAAAAAAAAAAAAAAAGGAATATGTTAAATTGTGTCGCAGAAGTAGCGAACATTATTAATTAAATATTTTTGCTAAAATTCCAGTAAATTCTTTATTAAGGTATTTAGTGTTCTGCTCTGGTTCACACGCCAGACAGAAATTGCTGTTGCTGTCGTCGTCATCGTTGTTGTTCTTGGTTTCAATTTATTTTAATCACGTCACAGCAACCGTTTTTAAAAAGAAAAACAAAAAAACAAAAACACAAGAGTGAAGTCGGTAGAGGACAGTATTAATAGTTTATGCTGTATTAATTCTACTCCATCGGTGCATTAGGGAGCGATGATAAGTTCACGGTTTGATCCTGTTTCGTCTTTCAAATTACTGCCATTCCACCTTATTTGATACCAAGTACGTTGTCACTAGCTTCGAGAAAGACACACACAGTCGCTTTTAAAGGTGTACTGCAGTCTTTCTCAACCAAGTTTTACCCTTTGGGCCTAGTTTACTCGGATACAGCCTCATAACCATTCGATATTTAAAAAAAAATCCTTTTATATTTTTATAATTAAATATTATTAGGAACTGCATTAAAAAGTTGGTTAAAATATTTTGTGTAGAATTAAAACCAGAAACTGAAAGAAGCCTGCCGTATATATATATGTATGTATGTATGTATGTGTGTGTATATGTTTCTATGTTTCTGTTTGTCCCTCCACCATCGTTATGTCCCCATAACCTAGCGGTTCGGCAAAAAAGACCGATAGAATAAGTACTAGACTTACAAAGAATAAGTCCTGGGGTTGATTTGTTCGACTAAAGGTGGTGCTCTAGCATGGCCGCAAATGACTGAAACAAATAAAAGAATATATATTAAACGCTTGTTTTTACATCTACTTCTATGTATAATGTTATTATTAGAGGATTAGAAACCTACTTAAACATTTATGACGCTGCTTTATAAATAAAACGTCCACCATTTATAAGACAAAGATTTATTCTCAGTGTTTTTCACACACACACACACACACACACACACACACACACACACACACACACACACACACACTACAAATGGAATAATGAAATCGAACCAAGTGGTGATATTTCAAAATTTCTAATACGTATGTTTCAGGTTTACGTAATACAAAATAGGAAAATGCATCTATTACAAAAACCATTCCTCAGATTAAACATTTTGAAATGCTTTCAATATTGGTTCGACTACATTATCACAACTTAGACGACTCGATGCCAGTACAAACTAGCCGGACCAGACTCCACTTATGCGGAGAGTCTGACAACAATTTGGAGTAGTAGTTTGTTATATTTGACTCGAGTCGTAAACGCTGATACCGGGAAACACTTCTTTGCGCAATACGATGTATTATCATATCAACACACACATGGGTGGGGGACGATGCAATGATATCAGATGCAGCACACTATGCAAAAGAGCCTTATCAGGTGACGTAAGATGCTTCAAAAGTTATAAGATTTACATTACGTTTTCGCGCCAATTTATATATATATATATATATATATATATATATATATATATATATATATATATATATATATATGTGTGTGTGTATGTATTTTTGTACGTATGTATTTGCGTATGAATATAAGCCTAGATATACATACCTACATACAGTGCATATATTCAGATACACTTACGCCAGTGCAAGCGTAATTTCAAAATGCTTGCCTTCTGCAATTCGAATGGTTTTTGCTATTTTTCTTTTCTTAATCCATTCCAATTGGCGTTCAATTTTCCAGACCAATCTTCCTCATTGCCAAAGTCTTCACAGAAAGCTAAGAATACACGAAGGATAATCAAAATGTATCAGCAAATGCTCTCTGCGAGTTGTTTTTTTCAGCTTTAGTAGACTGCGACAACGTTCTCTCTCGTAATCATCGTATAATGCTAAACAATCGATTCAGTAGAAAACATGTTGGAACAAACGTAACTGGAAATGGAGAGAAATAAGATGAACGGAATGAAAGAGTGGGAAGAAGAAAGAAAGACAAAAACAAAGAAAAGAAAGGATAAAAAAAGGGAAAAGGACAAAAGAAAGTGAAAGATTGAAAATAAAAAGAAAGGAAGATAGATGTCATGACTCACAATGGGGAGCGACAATGCAGGACTCAATATAAATACATTAAGACATACACTATTAAATATGACACTGTTATAGCGGTCTACGAGTATATTTGGCAAATAAGAAGTGATTAATTGATGGAATTGGATAAATCTATTTCGCAAGAACCGAATTCTAAAAGTACAGGTCATCTTGTATTTAGTAAACCTCACATTATACATTAGATTTCAATCCTATCTGAACTAACATCCTCTTCCATCCAACTTCTCTGCTGTAGAATTGATAAGGGACTTGCCTACTGGAGTTGATTCTGTCAATTATACATCTTTGATATATATACTTATGAACTTATGCTAAAAGCAAAAATAGATATCTTTCTCCGCATGATTCAACTAAACTTTTCTATGAGCCGCAAGACAACAATTTATTCTAAATATTCACTTGTATCTAAATATTTTGGTCGCATTTACTGTTAAAAATTCTGACAATAATTAACCACAATATGGATGTTTATTTTATATCTTTCTGCGAGAAATTACACTTTATATTTGAAATCATAGAAAAGTAGGAAATTACTGATGGCATTGGGATATGTAAATGTCTTTATTTATATTTCATTATATATCGTTTTTGCTTTTGTATTAGAGATCGAGTCAGAATATTTCGTACTTTTACATAACAGCTGAAGGCAAGAAAATTACTATGTCCACGACCATATTGAAGTTTTTATATTATATTGAATATATAAATTATGTCCTGTGGTTTGCCGTTTCGTTTCATGGAGTATATGATATTTAATAACACTAAGGCGGCGAGGTGGCAGAATCGTTAGCCTCCCGGATACAATGATTAGCAGCATCTCGTCCGTTTTTATGTTCAGAGTTCAAATATCGCCGGGGTTGACTTTGCTTTTTGTCCTTTCAGTTCATGTAAAAGACTAACCCCGTCCCCGGAAATTGCTGACCTTGTGGCAAAACTTGAAACAGGTAACTCACAAACATTCGTATACAGTCATACGCGATCGTGATCAAATTGTCATTGATAGGAAACCACAAGACAATACAATAGAATGAAGGAAGTGAGGTTTCTTCGAACAAGGACCGAGTTTGAACATGTGTAGTCACGGAAATAGCTTTCCATAACAATACTTCTTGTTACTTTAAAAACTTAAAACAACCCTCATAAACTGCTTCCTTCTCCTTAGGTACGATGACTTAGTCAGACATAGGGCAGTATGCTTATGTCTTAAAGGAGTAGAACTTTGAGATATCATTGTGAAATTGAATGGTTTTCAACTGGGAATCGAAACTGCATTACTTTCATTAATTCTTTTCTTCAATGATTGTTCGATAAGTTATATATTTTTGTTTTGTTTCTGAACACCAAAAAGAGAGTATGAAATAAATCATCACCCGGTCTAGTCTGGCATAAAGTCTTTCTCTTGAAAAAAA
>NC_068988.1:67962199-67963091 GCF_001194135.2 Octopus bimaculoides | reverse complement strand
CCCCCCCCCCCCAAATTTTCTTTGTCAACCTGAAATCATTAAACTATTTTAGTTGAGTAATTTCAACTGTTCATAATACCTTCACTTCGAAATATTTTAATTACCTGGCAATAACTTGCATTTTTGATTTGTTACTATGTTCAGTTTTTTTCATTCCTCATTTACAGCCTTGGCCAAAAGGATTAGGCCGCCCCAATGTTTTTGGGTTCTGCTATCTCAATGTTAATAAAACTCGTGCACATGGTAGATTATGGTATATTTCACAATATACATTAGTTTTAATATCTGGTTGACCCTCCTTTAGCATCAGTTACCGCTTTTACACGGTTAGGCATTGAATCAACTAGTTTCTTGTAGGTGCAAGGCGCAATTTTACTCCACTCTTCTCTCAACTGTTGGTACAAATGCTCCTTATTTTTAATTGTTGCCTTCCTGATAGCTTCATCCAGAGTTCCCCATAGGTGTTCGATCAGATTTAGATCGGGACATTGAGTTGGCCAGTCCATGGCAATTATCATTTGTGTCATTGCTGTATGACATGGAGAGTTGTCCTGTTGAAAGATAACACTGTTGAAAGATAACACTGTTGAAAGATAACACTGTTGCAAGATAAACTATCATGTGCACGAGTTTCATTAACATTGAGATAGCAGAACCCTAATACTTTTGGCCAAGGCTGTATAAATTTGGCGGAATGTTTAGTGCGAATCGACAAATACATTGCTTCATTCGTTGACTTTTCATCCGAAATAAAAGGATTTTTGTTTCACAAAATTTTCTGCATTGCTAAAGGCTTTTCTTATTTCTCTTTTCCTTCATTTTCTACTCATATATACATACATACATGCATATATATATTATATATATATAAATATATATATATATATATATA
>NC_068988.1:67960773-67960993 GCF_001194135.2 Octopus bimaculoides | reverse complement strand
ATATATATGTATGTGTATATATATATACATGTATATATACATATACGTATATTATATATATATATATATACATACATACATATATACATTCATATATATATATATACGTATATAAATATATATACTTGTATAAATGCATATGTATCTACATATATATGAATAGGTGTGTTTATGTATGTAGGTATGAATGTGCGTACGTATGTCTGCATGTATGTGTATG
>NC_068988.1:67960202-67960763 GCF_001194135.2 Octopus bimaculoides | reverse complement strand
TTTGTTTCTGTCCAATTAAACCATTCATTAACATGTTATTACAGAGAGCTAATATCAATTATTCCTGTTTTGATCGATACATGTTTTGTGAACGTTCTTCTTGCTAACAATGTTGTTTTTGTTGGTGTTTTTGTTGTTGCTTTACTTGTTATTGTCGTTGTTGCTGGTGAAGGTGTTGGCGTTGTTACCTAAACATTTACTTTTTACTTTTATTTTGTTTGTTCTTTAGTATTTTTGCGTGTATATTTTTTGAATTTTATTTACAGCGGTCTTATTCATTATTTGTGTCTGTGTGTCAATAAATTTGCAATCTATTTGGAAGGAAATATTTTTTATAAGCAATTTAATGAGGGAAAAAACTTATCAATGAAAATTATAATGAATATTTGCTATTTCTTGTTTAAATAAGATATGTGCATATATGCATGAATATGAATGTATGTATATATTTGTATATATATGCAAGTTATATGCATATATATTTACGTATAAACATCTCTATGTGCATGTATATATATATATGTATATATGTATTTATATATATATATATATATATATATA
>NC_068988.1:67955175-67959774 GCF_001194135.2 Octopus bimaculoides | reverse complement strand
TGAATGTGCGTACGTATGTCTGCATGTATGTGTATGTATGTGTGTATGTGCGTATGTATGCATATATGCATGCATACAAGTATGTATGTAAGTGTGTATGTATGAATGCATGTATGTAAGTGTGTATGTATGAATGCATTCAGAAACTTTCATTCTGTTGTCTTTGATGTTGTTATTGTTCTTATGTGTTTCCATATTATTTTCTCTTTGTTACTTTTTTAAAAATTTCTTTACACGTCCTTTTATTACATGTTCTGTTTTGAAATTCTATTTTCTTAAATTTTATTTTTTCTGTTTTTTTTTATACTTTTATTTTCGGGTATATGATTACAATTATTTTGTTTTAATTTCAATTTTCTAAAGATATTCAAGATACTGCCATAATACATTGGCACGATTAAATAGAATATCTTTTATTTTCTATTTTCTTAAATATATTTTCGTCTTCCATTGACTGCTTTATTGTTCTTGATTTTTTTGTTCTCATTATTTTCCTTAATATTTCATTATTACTCTAATTTTTTTCTCTTATTGTTTTATGCATATTTAAACGTTTTTGTTCATAATCTCTTTTTTTCTTTGTATTATGTTTATCTCTGTTTTTGCATTTTTTGTTTTAAATTAAGCTATTTCGCTGTTTTTATTTATATATTAATCTTGGTTCTTCTTTATTTTTTTCTGATATTTTTGTTTAGTTTCTATTAAGATTTTTATTGTTTGTTTATAGGTTTAACAGTTTTGTTTGTCTCAGTTTCGTGTTGGCTATTATGTATCATGTTTTCTTCAAGCACGGTGAATGACTATTCTCGTTAATTTAGCCATCATCTACTGTGGCAGGCAGACGATGCAAACCTCCTGTCTGCATGGTACAATGGAGACGTTAATTGCATAATTTGAACAAAATGAGCAAAGGGAAATAACTCGAGAGTTGCCAGCGGCTTGAATATAAGCAGCAAAGATAAATTTTGTTTGACATTTTTTGTCGTTCGTTCATATTTTAGTTCTTCATCTATCTATCTATCTATCTATCTATCTATCTATCTATCTATCTATCTATCTATCTCTCTATCTATCTATATATCTGTCTGTCTGTCTAGGTTGTTCTTCAGTTTCCCGTATTTATTTACATAAAGATTGGATGACAATTTAATTATAAGGAAACACAGAAAAAGAACAAAAGAAAAGGTGAGGATTAAGCAGCAGAAGATGGACGGGGAGAGAGCAATGGGTTGTATACCCCCGGAACAAATTCCGTGTTCAGCGGCGCCCTTCGGTCATGACTGCAATGACGTTGCTGCAGAGAATGGCCAGCGACGCCCACTGCTACAGTCATTTTATCTCGAAAGGCACATTTCTTAGACGGGCTGCCATTATCCCTATTTTGTGGAGGAAATCAATTTGTATTTATTTTTATACTTATTTAAAGACTTTTCTGTCTTCGTAAAAAATTGTTTATATATCTTTCCTCAGTTTAACCCATTACCTCCCATAATTCTATTAAGTGGGATTTTTTTTAATGAAACTTTGATTTCAAGAATAAAACAGCCTTAGAAACACGCTGGAATGATCAAAATAACATTTCAAAACAACATTTCAAAATAACATTTTAAATAGAAATAAGCGAGATATTGGGTGAAAAATTAGCAAACCTCATTTGAATATCAGAGAAATATACCTAGTAGATATAGCAAAAAGTTTAGATATGTGTAAATATTAACAAATAATTACGAAATTTGTAATTTTTAAGTGATCTCATATGAGATCACTGGTAGGTAATGGGTTAAACTCTTATAATTTATGACTTTATATTTATAAGTTGTATTTATAGCTTTTATTTTGTTTCCTTTTTTATGTTCTTTTTTCTTTTATTCATGTTTAACTTTTGTTTCGTGACTTTTACTTACAATTTTTTACGTTTAACTGTTTCGTTTGTTGTCTGTTTTCATGTTGTTTCTCATTTGTCCTGTTTGTTTAATAAGATGGATGACCTAGTAGTATCGGATGTAAGAATTTCGTATATAACTTTGTTTTAGATATGAAAATAGAAAAATTAAAAGTTAGAGATAAAAGTTTAATAGCCTTAAAGGGGGTGATCAAGTATTTGTAGAGAAAAAGATGAGAGAGAAAAGAGAATGGAGTATTAATATCAATGAAATGATTCGTGACAATCGACCAGATATTTCCTCCACGATAGCTTATCAAAAGAGCGAAAAATATTCACCATCTATGTGGAATGTGAGGAGTACAACATTTTCAACCACGGTTCCAAATGTAAGAGTTTCGAATATTAACTTGATGCTTTAAATATCGAAAGAGAAACATTAAAAGTTAAAGTTTAAGAGATTATAAAGGAGTGAAGCGAGAGAGAGAGAGAGAGAGAGAGAGAGAGAGAGAGAGAGAGAGAGAGAGAGAGAGAGAGAGGGAGAGAGAGAGAGAGAGACAGACAGACAGAGACAGACAGACAGACAGACAGAAGAGGGAAAGATGCTTCAACGGTGTACACCATATTACAAGGCGTAAATAGAAGTGAAATGGAGGTATCAGTATAAGTTAGAAGGAGGCGACAATACGAATGAAGTAAAAGAAAGAAGCGAGTGACTAGAAAGATGAGGTCAAAGATAAAGACATAAAGTTGAGTTAATACGTATTAGGAAAGAAGTTAGGACCAGGTGCATGACAAATAATAAACGAAACGTAATAAAAGCGACATTCATCAAAGAAAGACATAGCGAAGCGTATTGAGAAGTCAAAGCAGTTCAGCAGTATAGATAGGTTTATAGAGATGAATAAAGAGAAACATGGTTGGACTGTTATAGACACAAGAACAAACAAATATTGTTCGGAAGACGTACATAAAAATAAGGAATTGAACATGTGTGTGTGTGTGTGTGTGTGTGTATGTATCTCTCTATCTATGTATATATATATATATATATATATATAAATATATATATATATATATGTACACACACACACACACACACACACACACACACACGCATATACACAAGAATATGGTGGTTGCGATCTCCACACGACGGCTGATGAACGGAATATCCTGCAGCGTAAGAGATGTTCATCAAATGTATATAATGTATATATATATATAAAAAACCTTGTGTGTATATACAAGTACACACACACACACCTATGTCTGCATGTATATTTGTATATGCATAGATATATATATATGCGTATATGCATATATATCTATATATGTATGTATGTGTATACTTATAAATATATATATATATAAATTTATACGTACATATACATACTTGCATACACACTCATTCACGCACACAATTTAAACACAAACACACACACACTTGTTTGTATATGTATACAAATACGTACGCATGTATGCGCGCGTGTGTATCTATACAGTCCTGTTTGACGGTCTACAAAGTAATATGTTTATATTCCTATGTTTACAATACTATGACGATATCATTCCCCCCCCCCTTCATCTCTGTAAAACTATCTCTGCTTGTGTACTGATTTGACGGAGTTTACATCTTGATATGTTTTAATTAAGTCTTTGTTTGATTAATCTCCTCTTTATTACAGTACGCTTATTATTTTCCAAACATCTTTTCAAATTTGCCATGTTTTAATTTCTTTCCCAATACATTTATACCTTCCCCATCTAGCCCCTCCCTCCCCCTCTCTCTTTTCCCTCTTCTCTTATTTCTACTTAAACTGTATTGTTTATTGATCTTTTACTTTACATTTTACTAGTTGTATTTACTGTCGGGGACTGCTGTTATTTGATTCCTTTCTATGAGTCTCTCACAACACACTCTTCACTTATGTCTCTTCACTCCGCTCTACTCAGTTATGTTCTTAACTTTTAATGTTCCATTTACTATATATAAATTGTCCAATTTATATTTAAAATCTCTTACATTTAAAACTAAGATCTAGAAGAGTCTCCACATAGATCTCTTAGCGACGATTACATCTCATGTATATTGAGTTAACTCTTATTTTCATTCGTCTGGTAAGTTGTAAGCGAAATTATTCTACCGATTGGATCACGAATCATTCCATTGATAATACATATATATTCTTGGCGTTAAATACTGTGTTATTTTCTTTATTTGATGGCGATTATGGTTAGTAACTGCCAGCTATTATATATGTATGTGTGTGTCTGCGCATGTGCAAATGTCTATATAGTATCCTGGTCGAGGAGGATAGATTGGAGAGTCTAGGGCTCAAAATGGAGAAGAGGTTTTAAAACTTCCTAGTGGACTGACAAGAAAATCTGTTAATGTACTTTATTTTTTAGGTTTGCTGAAGAGCTGAGAGGCACCCGTTTTTAGATCTGGTGATGCGTCTAAGAAATCAGACAAGATTAAATTAATGATTATTGTTAGTGTTTATAGCGAAAACTAACTATAAATATTTTGTATTTACAACTAGTGCTTATATATATATATATATATATATATATATATATACACGGAAAAGTCAAGGTAGAAAATGCTAAAATAAATTTGTAAAAAGCATTTTAGTACCGGTTTCGGTCTTTGAGACTTTTTTACAGTTGAAAAAGTCTCAATGACCGAAACCGGTACTAAAATGCTTTTTACA
>NC_068988.1:67947342-67954883 GCF_001194135.2 Octopus bimaculoides | reverse complement strand
ACGCACATACACACATATAGATAGATAAATTGATAGATGTTTGAGTGTGTATGTGTCTGTTTGTTTCACTGCATATATGCGTGTATTGTGTGTGTGTGTGTGTGTGTGTGTGTGTGTGTGTGTGTGTGTGTGTGTGTGTTTGTCTGTGCGTCTCAAAAGACTAGTACTCAATCTTATAAGCAATAAGCAAATCTCCTCCCGTCACCCACCTCACTCCTTTACAATAATGCTGTTCACCTCAAAATACTAATTTCAACTTTATATTCAACTTCTGCCAATTAATCAGACCTCATTAAGCACAATTGCTTTTTAATTATAAAGCTGTATACGGTAGACGTTCCTTTATGTATTTGTCGGCCATTTCCTTATCTTCTTCCTTTTCTCCTCATTTCTTTTCAATTCACACTCTCATTCGCTCTCTCGTATTCTCGTATTCTTATCTCCACCTTCATTAATCTCTTTCTCCTATTTTCTTTTGGTTAATTGCTTTATTCTTATTTAGCGTCTTCTCGTCTTATCCTCCAATCCCTTTTCCTTCTCATTTCTGTTCCATTTGCTTTATTCCGCCTCCTGTCTTTTTCGTATTTTTATTCTTTTCTTGATTTGATAAAGTTTCTGTCAAAACTTTTACCATGAGCTTCTGTCGAGGTCAGTGTTTCTAAAACTCTTTTAACTGATGCTCCTTTGTTTTGCCAATCCTTTTCCCCGGTTATGTTGCTGATATTTAACACCACCCACACCCCGTCACAGTTTTTAACGTACCTCCGTCCATTTTTACCGCCCACAAATCCTGGGCATGTAGAGTCTTCGGACACCACCTCAAGAGGGGACTATCAGAAGCAACCGTCATTAAATTTCCCAGCTGGATTTCAACACGTGACCAACTGAGTCTATGGATATTATCCAAGCCCCTTGCTCTCCTGCTGGTTGGCTTGGCTGGAAGGATTTGCCTCGCGATCCTTTCCTGCGACATTCTGATCACATGTTTGCAATACCGATGCCGTGAGATCTCAATGCAGAGAATATTTCATGTAGAGACTCGTAACATCAGGCCAGAACCCTTTAGTTCGTTTGATCTAGCGCAGTACCACCATCTCAAGACGGTTACAATACCAGTAATTGTACGAGCACTTGGAATGATCAAAAAAGTAAATGAAAATTATTTAAGAATGATCCCTGGTTTACTATCCGTGCAGGAGGCGCAAAAGATTGTCTTAACTGGTAACTGGTCACACGTATTGAGAAGTGGATGGGTCGCTGTGAATTTTCTTCCCCCCCCTTTATTTTACTTATTTACTTGTTCATTTTTTCTTTTTTCTTTTTCCTCTCTGCCTTTCTTTCTCCTTTTTCTCTATCACATGACTTTGTAAATGAACAATCTGGTGTGTTTGTTTTAATGGCCTACCAATGTATACAGTACGTGTCTCTGCCTTAGGTGGGTGTCAGTAAGACACTCGGCAAGAAATGGAAACAGAATTGAAAGAAGATGCTAATAATAATAATAATAATAATAATAATAATAATAATAATAATAATAATGATGATGATGAAAATAATAATAATAATAATAATAATAATAATAATAATAATAATAATAATAATAATAGTAATAATAATAATGATAATAAAAATAATAATGCATGATATGATGAATCATGCATTTTGAAACGTATATAGAGCATAACTGCTTCTTCTACTCATTTCGTTCACACGCATGTACACACACACACACACACACACACACACACACACACACACACACACACACACACACACACACACACACACAGAGGTATATTCACTTTAGCTAAGTACAAATATCTTGTGATTTCACTGTCGTGGAGAACAAATTCTTGTTTACATGTCGCAGAAATCATAGTTATAAAAAGTGCGGTGGGAGTCCGTACGAATTTGTTTTAAATTATTTTGAAGGACATGAAGTACAAGCTTTGAAATACGGAAGTCAAACTCTAAAGGAAAGACAAGCGTTGCAGGAAAACGCTAACGTAACGGTAGAGGTCTCTGATTCTGTATATTCAATGCATTTAGTAAATAGTCAATAATTGATGAAGACAAGTAACGCTTCAGATCTAATCCATTTCATTGGGAAAGTTCGATAAGACAGTTCAATATATTTCATGCATTAAAAGATCAAAGATTACAAAGCAATTACTTCGATATGTCGCTTCAGATTTTCTTTCAAAGTATTGGTTGAAAATATTGATACTACTGTGCTCTTGAGAAATGTTATTAAAATTTTGTTTCACGACATAGTGATTTTCTACGAGGATTCTATTTAACTGAGCTGAAAGTTTGTGGTGTTAGATTAAATGACTGTTTCATGAAACTGTATTACATTTATGATGGTGTCAAGTTATTGTGATTTTCGGTAAAGTGGTTATTTTTACATTGCTGAGATTTTGTTAAAAGTTAAATAGATAGATGAGACTTTTTTAAGCCAACGAATATATTTGTGGCACTGGCGCAATGCTGAAACAGCCAAGCGCGCCTTTGTAGGCATCACCAGATATTTCGGACAGAGCTTTCAAGAGCTTTCTGTCCAATGGTCCAACTCTTTCAAAGCTTTTAAATGATTAAGACTGAGAAGCGTAATTTATCTGCCATAAACGATATGATTTTAGATTAATTTAGTATTTTTACATTATATTGAATTACATAAACACTAGTATCACAAAACTGATTTAAAGTCAAGTTATTTTTACATTCCCGAGTCTTAGAACTTCTGAAAGACTAAATATAACTTCCAGACAGGAAATTTGTTTCAGGAAACATCGTATTGAATGTACTTTTGTTGAGTTAATTTCTTATAAAAGCTATCTTTCAACTAACTGTAAATTTTAAAATAAAATCAACCATTTAATATTTATAGTCTACACTCATAAGTACATTGTAAATATAAAGTTAACCTACATTCCGCACTTTTAGTTATGTTTTGAAAAAGTAGATATACACAGTGATGCATAAATTAACTGTCACGTGCACCTTTTAGATATGGTGCTAAAACTTAATATTTAATCACCTTCTAACATTTTAGGGTGTATCTGTTACAGTTTGTAATGCTTTGTTAGAATTTTTTATAAAAAATTATATTTTATAAAAATAACCAAAGCTAAGCAGCAGAAAATATTCTTTTAATGTACGAGTGTTTATCAAACGGCAGTTAGCACGAATGCAGCCTTGCAACTAGAACATTTCTCTACGTCTGTTTCAGATGATAATGATACTAGTGCCATGATACCGTGATTTTTAATCCATTTACTATCTTTAGATTGCTATGAGTTTAGAGAGTAATGACACTTTGTCACGAGACCGTGATTTTATATCAAAGGTAAGGGAACTGCAGCCAACAGAAAAAATACATTTTAAGGAAAATTATTTTCTTTGATGATTAGATTTTATTTAAATTCTACCTGTTTAACTAATTGGACATTTTAGAAACGACTATTTTTACATTTCTTAGTCTACACTTATAATTACTTTCGTAAACTATAAATGTAAACTGCAGTCTATCACATGTATTAATTTGTCGCAATGTGCTCACCTTTCGAAACTTTTATATTTAACCCACCTTTGCCATGAGAAAAGAGTTGCTTTTAAAAATTTCAACTTGTCGTTACAATTTGTTTATATTTCAAAATAAGCAAGTTTTAGCGGCATAAAATATTCTTAATGTGACACTGTCAGATTCAGTCTTCCAGCACAAAATGTTCTTTATTTTAGCTTAAATGATGATACTAATAACTTGATACTAATGTCATAAGTTTCGTGTGAAGTGGTCATACGTTGCCGTAATTCTAAACAATGCTACTCGTGTAATGACACCGTGATGTTGTATCAAGTTATTATGTTTACATGTATGCCATTTTGTACGATAATGATGCTGTCACGGGACCACGTGTTTAGACGAAGGGGTTATGCTTACATTGCTGCGACTGTTAGATAACGACCACAACACGACTTGCGATAGCTTATAGTGACAACTCTATGAGAAGATTAAAAAGGTGTGGTTCAGGACAAATGTTTATCGGGACTGTGGATGATGAGTATTCATTGAGTAAATATCTTTGCCTGTAAAACATGGACTCATTCAAAATGTGATTGATAGATTCAAAGCCCAAGAAGCTTGCATTTTGTTACCTCATAATACCTCTCCTAAAGTAGGGAAACGCATAACTGATGCAATAAAGCGGGGACTTTTATTTTGTATCTCAATTATTTTTATACAGATGTTTTTATGAACTTCGCTCACAAGAACATGCTAGTAATTCTTCCACATTTTGAAGCTAGAAAATCTCGTCTGTTCATGAACGTTGTATTTACCATTAACTATTTAATACATTTCTTTTTGTTTACACTCCGGAATCAGTAAGATATTAATATGTCACACTATCTTTTAAAGAATCTTCCAATATTATTATGTTTGACAGTGTTGTGTTATTTTTGTATCATTTTAATTTAAGATTCTCAAATACCACTTCTGTTATTGTAAATATTTTCGTGAAATATTTTTTTATCAATAATTACTATGAGTTGTATATTTGTATTGATAATTTTTCATTTTATTCTATAGAGAATTCTTAAATTTTTATTTACATCAAAAATAATTATAGTTTAGTAGCGTTATATTAAAAGCTAATAATATACCATATAGTTATTTCATAGGCCACCACTGTTTTCTGTGCGAATGAAATAAAATGTTGTCTCCTATACACCGTACTAAAACTAGTTTTTTTTTCACTACAGTGAAAACATTTTCATAATACTGAACACAATAGTCTTTAATACTTTAATAATATTCTTTCACCTCTGTTGTGTAACCTTAGATTCAGTCTTTAAATTAAATTCCACCTTTATTCCAATGGAAAGAAATTAACATTTGTGATTAAAATTTTCAAAAAAAGCCGCTTAAGTGTAAAAACCATATGTATATCGATTACAGCATCGTGCATAGTGCCATAGTTCCAAATACAACACTTGTTATCCACAAGTACCTATTAAATATTTATTTAGAGGTACTTTTAATTACTGTTATATCAGTCTCGAACTGATAATTACGATGTAATCTATGTACACCAAGAGTAGGATGTCAGCATGTTTTTCTATGGTTGGATTCTGATAGTGTTTAAGGTTGTGCTTACAAAACAAGTCTTACATGCTGCATGTTTATTTAGATGTAGTTTTAATCAATCATACATCTCTTTCACCGATAACCATCATGTAATCTATGTAGTCTGTAGGTAAGGTTCTGTTTATATAACACGTCTTTAAACTTATCGTACTCAATATCAGATAATCGTGCAGTTTTATGCAATCGCAAACTTAATGTTTTCATGTAAAAAAAATTTCTTCAGTTAATTGTCAAATGCAACAAGTGTGTTGGCAATTAACATCCATTTGCAGTTAAATAACTCATCTGAAATTTTATTAGAATATGCTGCTTCCTAAAAGAAGTGTTTCCAAATATTCATTTCGTATGATCACAAAATGACTCTGAAACTGGTGTCATTTCTAGATTTGCATTATTTAAAAATGCTTTACAAATATTCCAGCTACTCTATTTACGAAACCATATGTATGTGTATACCTACCTACCTGTCTGCCTACCTACCTACCTACCTACCTACCTACCTATCTATCCATCTATCTATCTATCTATCTATCTATCTATCTATCTATCTATCTATCTATCTATCTATCTATCTATCTTTAAATACGAGGATTTCTCGTTGGAGTGACACACTAATACGCGTGTATTCTGAGTGTTCAAATGCTCAAATAGGTATGCCACTTAAAATTCGAGTTTGAACTGCAGTTGAAGGAGTGATTTTGTGATTGCCTTATCCAAAGCGGCTGGAAGTGGCTTTCCCTTGAGTCGGTAGGAATAGGTTAAAGTAGAAAGGAAAGGCAAACAATTTGGCAAGATTTGAGAAGGACATTTAATTCAATTTAGCTACATAATACCTTTTATTATATAGCTATATTAAATAAAATGTCTTTGTCAAATCTTACCAACTTGTTTGCATTTTCTTTCAATTTTAACCTATTTATATATATGATTGTGAGTGTATCTGTTTGTGTGCGTGTGTGTACGTGAGCGTGTGTGTGTGCGTATGTATATGTATGTATGTGTGTGTGTGTTCCTTTTATCTAACTGTGTGGACGGACGATAACTAGAAATAATGACGAAGGCGATTGCGGTGATCTTCACGTGATCTTCGACATGTGAGAAAAAGCAGCCGAACAATTGCTGAGGGAGGGAGCGAATCCTGACATCATCCCGTGATCCACTGAAAATGCAAGGATTCTCTTAACAGCATCTCTGCACCATATGAGGCGACCGATATTATAATTTATCTTACCCTTGTGGAAAAGCTGCAGCGAGCACCCTGTACATACATGCAAAAAAATATATGATCGACCCCAATACACACACACACACACACACACACACACACACACACACACATATATGTATGTATATACATGAATGTATGTATATATGTATATGTATACAAATATATATATATGTGCACATAAAACTGTCTATAAATTCACCTTCTTCCCAATCTGTTATGAACTATGCTTTGAAGAATATTGATTTTTATCATATGTTTCTCTGCATCTATTTCCGTCAATACAAATTAATTTTTCCATTCCAAGTCTGAGCATATATATAATTAATGTAAGTTTACACACACACACACACACACACACACACACACACACACACACACACACACACCATTAATGTACTTTTAAAAACTGCAGCGTTGAACCATGAAATACGCAAAAAACTATTGGGAACAATTTCGAAATTTACGTTTAAAAAAATGTTTGAAACTCCAGTCATATATCTGCATACATACATACATACATACGTAGGTACATACATGCATACATACATACGTATACACATGCATACATACATACGTACATACATTGATGTGCAAACCCGAAAAATATTAACAAGTACACATAATTTCCACATCAATAGTGACGTAGACCGTGTCCACCTAAAACGAAAACAAGGCGGCAGAGGCTCAACATCGATCCCAAATGCCTTTGAATGTCGTATCAAATCCCTTCAGCAACATCTTTTAACCACCAAGTGTCGAAGTGCATCCCTTGACCAAGTTTGCATACATGAGGTTGATAACATCATAAGACTTGAGTAACACTCTTTGTCGATAACCTAGAATACATTCCCAACGAAGTCGCACGACTCTACCGCAACGTATCATCAGATGAAAGGATGAGCCTATATGAGCAGAAGACTATGCATGGATATGTTAGCAGAAAGCTTCGTGATGATAGTAACATCGATCATCAGAGCAGTTAATCATGGACCAATAGCCGGATTACCTACCTCCCACTTTGAAGATTATGCGTTTGAAATCCAGGAAGAGGAAATATTAACCAAGTACTTGATGTACAAAAGGGATAGAGATGCAGGAAAAGCTGTAAAATGTGACGACCGATGTACACTCTGTGGAGTTCATACTGAAGATATCACCCCCCCC
>NC_068988.1:67946844-67947332 GCF_001194135.2 Octopus bimaculoides | reverse complement strand
TATATATATATATATATATATATATATATGTAAAATATGAATTCATGTACGTGTGGCGTGCATATGCATACATGTATTTATGTATGTATCTGTGAATACGCGCGTGCGTATGTGCGTGCATACTATTTTCACACGTTGTGAGTCCGCATCAAATTTAATACTTTAAATTTAATCTAAAATGTTTTGCACTAAATGAGACACAAAATGTTAAATTTTGTAGTAGAAATTAAATTAAATAGTCGGAAATAGTGTGATGTCTTGTATGTAATTAGTAAACTAATGTGGGGAAACTACATTTCCAGCGAGTTTTCTCTTCTGCCTGAAGTAACTGAACAAGTAATAAGAAAATATTTTATTATCAGAAAGAAATTGTATCGAAATTGTTATGTCTGAAATACTACCAGTGGCTGTGTGAGCTACGAAATCCTCGTCGCCACTGTTATGTCTCAAGCTACTGCTATCTAGCACCTTCGGATGATCTCTACTCA
>NC_068988.1:67946227-67946834 GCF_001194135.2 Octopus bimaculoides | reverse complement strand
TATGTCTCAAGCTACTGCTATCTAGCACCTTCGGATGATCTCTACTCAACCGCTACACAACTGCTACTCGACTGCTACTCAACACACCTACCACGGATAGACCACCTCTATTTATATGTCTTGGGAGATCCTACTTCTTCGCCTGGGAGCGTCGACACAACAGAAATATATAAGGTGATATTTATTAATGGGACGAATGTGTTTGCGGCTGACGGGCGTTATTTTATGGTTGCTTTTCTGAAAAACAAATATAGAATTTAGACCCCGGTACAACGCTTCTCATAGTTAGAACACAAAAACGATCACAGAATAAATAAAAATCAAAAGCTTCTCTTTGGTATTCAGCAGTGCTGTGGCAAGGCTTATCTCCGATATCCGCAGAATATTTCTTGCATCTTTGGCCTTTTACTTGCTTCAGAAATTGGAATGCTTCTATGCTAGGACATCGCCTTGATGGGTTTTAGTCGCTCAAATATACTCAAGTACACAATTCGATTAAATCTGGTAATATATATACATACATGTATACAAACATACATACATACATACATACATATATACATACATACATACATATATACATATATATATATATACATACATCATA
>NC_068988.1:67942279-67946135 GCF_001194135.2 Octopus bimaculoides | reverse complement strand
TATATATATATATATATATATATATATATATATATCCTTTGTAGGAAACATAAATCCAGAGTAGAAGCACACTCTAAGATGTAGAGCAGTTAATATTATAGTGGGGGAGGCCGGTTTAAGTCGGCGGGGGGACAAACACAAACACAAACAGTATTGTTGGGTACAGCTCGCATTCTGAGGAGAGTATTGTCGCTTTGAGTTACAGGAGAAGGCCCTACTTGAAACCTTCAGTGAAATGTTATTGGCTGCATTCAAGTAACGAATAACCGGTAATTAAGAACTACTAATTATTACAGCTACAATAAATAATAAACGGGATGACAATCTTATTGAATCAGGAAGTACCGAAAATATTTATTGCGATATCATTAATATGATATATTGTCTGTTAAATCTAATGATATAATTGCAACCGCGTTTGCTACACAAAAAAGATACCAAATGTTCGATGTTATATAAACTTCGCTGAAATAATGCTTTCGCTGATCCAAACTATAAAGTATTAAATTTAAATACACTTTACATACACATTTAATTTGTGGCCGGACTAATAATCTTATACCCACTACTTAAATTTTGTTACGATTTTCATAAATTGCAAATCTATTGGTACTTCTTGTTGATTTAGTCTGGAAATTTTAACAACTTTTTCTAAAAACACCAGTAATTCATTTAAAGGCAGGATAACAGAAGCCAATGTTTCTCCATTCGTACAAAAATTTCATTGTACGCAGGTTTTAATTGCAAAAATTCTAATAAACTCAAAATTACGATAGATTATTCATCACTTACTCCTTAATATGCATAGCTTTTATCATTAATTTCAGTTTTGCAATTTGGTGATCTAATCTGTTCAGAATCTGAACTCAACTGAAACTTTTATCAGCTTTCGTTAAATAGTTTTGGGGTTGAAAATGCCGCAGCTGTTTAACTAACAATGACTAATAACATAATTATTATTAATTATCAAAATGCAATATTTGTTTATATTGATAATGTTATTATGCGTGGAACAAATATGGAGGCGATAACCAAAATTTATAGAAATCTGATTAATCTATCAAAGATTATCAACTTAGTTGAGGATGAGTTTATATATAATTCACAAAATAGTTATTTTCTGGGTTATTGAATTTCTAATGGTAGATTAAAACGTGATCCAGAAGGATTAGAATCATTAAGAAACGATCCTCCTAGATATGATTTCAAATTTTGGCACAAGACCAGCAATTTTAGGTTTGGGGTAAGTCGATTACATCGACCCCAGTACACAGCTGGTACTTATTTTATCGACCCCGAAATGATGAAAGGCAAAGTCGATCTCGGAGGTATTTGTATTCAGAAAGTAGAGGTATTAACTGCTTAGCGGCATTTCATCTGTCTTCACGTTCTGAGTTCAAATTACACCGAGGTCTACTTTGCTTTTCATCTTTTCGGGGTCGATCAATTAAGTATCAGTTACGTACTGGGGTCGATCCAATCGACTTGCTCCCCACCCAAAATTTCATGTCTTCTGCCTTTAGTAGCAAGGCTTGTTACTACTCATACCCTCCCTCGCATTCCCTACAACATTTTCGGCCATGTTTCAAAACTGGAAATCAAGATGTGTTTATTTATACGTTCGTTCTTTCATATCTTGTTAATCGATACCAAAATAAAAGGCAAAATTTAAGAAAACATGTCTCAAAGCGAATAACATGATGTAATGTGGGAACATATATTTTCTTTCCAGTAAACAAAAGAGTTATAGATTATCTGTGCAATTTGATAGGAATAATTTCCAAATTACACCCTACAGTCTTAAATCAGAAAAACACATTGTTCCTTGGGGGGAAAAAGTTATGTTATTATTAGAATATTGATCAAAGGCCTTATTGACTGGCTGACCTGAAGCTAATTTTTTTAATTTTTAACATACGAATAAGGCCACAAGTTAAAGATGAGGCTGCAATGTAGTAAAACGACCTCATTACTTTACTGGTACCTATTTTCTTGACGCCGGAATGGTGAAAAGCAATGTGGAATTCGACAAGATTTTCAAAATCAGAACGTGATGGATATTTAAACAATTGTCAGGAATGGTGCTTGCAACTAAATGCATATTTAGCGATATAAAATATGACATAGATAAAATACAATTTCTTTTCCAAGTTACTCTTTCATAATAGACAAAATTGAAATGGGTATATTGTTACATGCGAAGTCCCTAAAACGCTTGGTAAAGAAAGATTTATTTGTAATTATTGGTTGCAAGAAATTTGTTTTTTTTTTCGGTGTTTCTTTTTATGTTCAACGAATTCTATATGATCAGCTCTTATTAATATTCAATAACTGAAAGACATTTTCGTTTAGCAAAGATAATGTTAACGTTTCCATAAATGTTGGATATTATAATTCTAGTACGATTGGAAATATTCCACAAAGTTTTAATAACATTCTTCACTGTAATCATTAATTTTATATCATAAAGAACCCTTCCAAAGGACCCAACTACTGAAATGAACGGCAGCTGGGATAACATTTGGAAGAAATAAATGTCATACATACATACATAGATACATACATACATACATACATACATACATACGTACGTACGTACATACATACATGCACACATATATACATACATACATAGATACATACATACATACATACGTACGTACATACAAACATGCACACATATATACATACATACATACATACATACGTACATACATACATACATGCACACATACATACATACATACATATGTATTGTTGTTGTTGTTGTTGTTGTTATTATTATTATTATTATTATTATTATTATTATTATTATTATTACCGTTATTTTATAATATGCTGAAGTTATTACACCAGTATGCATATGTAAAAGGGTTGATCACGCATCAGACAACAAACTGAGGTTTGGAATTTTATGTCCTGTCATGGATACTAGTTTCTGTTTAGTACCAAAACGCCATAACTCTCATCAGCCGAGTTCACACAAGTCTAAGTAAGAACAGCAGAAAGGTATTATTTAATTCACCATTATATGCATCGTCCAACCTGAAAATTTGATGAATCTTTTATTAGCTTGAAAAGCTGATAATCTCACTGACCTGTCCGGATGAGGTGGAGATTGACATTTCATCTTCTTAAAACCACGGAAATCGAAGCTGAACGTCGATACAATAAACCTCAGCTGTCCATGAAAGTGGAAGAGAAAGAAATGAAATATCAAAATGATAAGATTTTGGTAACAAATAAAAAAGAAATGTGACTGCTAACTGTCTTGAGAATGGCGTTTGTCATAATTCTTCTCTTCTCGTTAAAGGTTAAATAATAAAAGGCAATGAATGCACTCTAGTTATGTGTACATAAAAATATAAATATAGATATGTATGGATACATACATCCATATATAAAAATATATCATATATAGGCGTAGGAATGGCTCTGTGGTAAGTAGCTTGCTAACCAGCCACATGGTTCTGGGTTCAGTCCCACTGCGTGGTACCTTGGGTAAGTGTATTCTACTGTAGCCTCGGCCGACCAAAGCCTTGTGAGTGGATTTGGTAGACGGAAACTGAAGGAAAACCAACGTATATAGACATATGTGTGTTTGTGTGTGTGCGTGTGTGTCTGTGTTTGTCCTCCATCATCGCTTGACAAGCAATGTTGGTGTGTTTACGTCCCCGTAACTTTAGCGGTTCGGCAAAAGAGTCCGATAGAATAAGTACTAGGCTTATAAAGAATAAGTTCTGGGGTAGATTTGTTTTTTTTTGGGGGGGTGTCTCTGTTTTTGTGTGTGTGCGTGTGTGTCTGTGTTTGTCCTCCATCATCGCTTGACAAGCAATGTTGGTGTGTTTACGTCCCC
>NC_068988.1:67930938-67939934 GCF_001194135.2 Octopus bimaculoides | reverse complement strand
TATATATATATATATATATATATATATATATATATATATGTATATATAATCTGTTTTTAAGAGTTCAGTAAGGTTGATGCAGATTCCGCAGTTGGGGCGGCCACACTTTTTGACTGTTGGTGTAGGAGTTGTGGAAGGTAATTTAGCCCCTGTGAGGAATGTTTTGGGAGATGTTGATTGCCTTTTACTTTTGATTATTTTGTATATTTCGAATGCTTGCTTCATTCTTGGGTCTTGTCTTAGTAGTGAAATGTTCTAGTGGATAATAATGTAAACCTCTGTATTTCTTGGGTTGTCTTTCCACTCTACTTATGTTCAGTGAATACCACAGATGAAGCACAGATAAACGAAGAGTATACTTTCATACAAAAGTACAAACCAAGACATAACAGAGTACATACACAAATAACTATTCACACACTTTGTTTACGCGACCAAATGTCCCACGCGTACGGGAAATCTACTTTTTTTGTTGAGGGCTTACATGCTCCATTATTAGACTATTTCGTTTTAGTCATTGCACGGTGATCGCTATGAGCTGTAAGCTTATAAAATACTATTATTATTATTTACAGAATTGTAAAAATCGACACAGCTTAACAAAACCGTCGCAGTGAAAGCATTTATATGTATTTATATATTAATCAGGGCAACTCGCTGAAGTGTTCGTATGTCTTCTTTAAACTTCTCCATAAATAATTAACTTTGTGCCTCTGTTCGTAGTTATGCTATTATTTCCCATGTTTTAACTCGTGATTTACTCTGGCTATATATTTACCGTACAAATATAAAGAAAACAAATTTACCGATACAACACATCGTAAATTAGAATTAGTGTATTAATATTAGAAAATAACATTAAAATCTTAAATTTTCAATGAGTCTTAACTGCATATTTCGTGTTCGTCTCTCCTTTTTCAACAGTCTTGTTCTATTTCCCGTTCGTCTTCAGATGCATTAGAAATTTAAGATATATTGAAAATAACCGGTGAAAATAACAGAAAACAGAAAACGTTACATTTTTCTATAAAATAACAAAATCGTGGGAATTTTTGATAGGAATATACGAATTTATGTACAATATTTTTGTCAGCTTTATAGAAGAATTTGAAAGAAATTTGTGATATTTAATTAGTAAGACGTAGTTATTGCCAATACATATAAATGTTATATCGACTTTATACGTATTCAATGGTATCAGTAGATGTAAGGGTATCTTTCATCATATAAAAGGCAAATGACGTCTTACTAAAGACTTTTCCTCGCTAGCTATCACTTTATTTCACTTTCTGTTTCTCCTCTTACTCATACCCTTAGTCTTTCATAATGTTCTGTAGTCTATCCACTCTTTGATACATATGTGTGTGTGTATGTGTGTTTGTGTATTTATGTATGCATGTGTATATCTATGCTTATGCATGGGTCTGTTTATTTTCTATATCACACTTCTTTAATATCTGTCTCATGTAACGTTCGACATCTCTAGTTAAGTATGTTCGAGATGGAAATTATCTTATATTGTCAAATCTCATTTGAAAGAGAAGATGAAATCGGTAGAAATTGTTGAAAACTCGACTAAATGTCTTGTGGTATATATTGTGATTATCTACAGATGCTAGAAAATGCCAGATCTGAGATCGAATGCCGACAAGGTCTATTTTGCACTCAAAACTACAGAGTTGATAAATTTTATTGGAAATTATATACAAATTCGATTCGATTTATTATATGTGAATTAAAATGGATTTGTGTCCAGAGTTTCATACGTATGTTTGCGTACATTTCAGGTTTGAAACGAATTTTTCAGTTTTGCTAGCTTTCAATTTGTACGTGAAACTCTGATGAAAACTGGTTTTAAACATTATATTAATTATTACTTGTAGCCTTGTTTATCACTAATCTGGGATAACATGGTATGCTCTGTTGTGAATAGATTGATCTATGATAACACAACTCGTCGACCAGTCGAAGATTCTGTAGGTGCCGCAAAAATGTGCCCCACCGAGAACCCACAACGCTCAGTGGCCCAAAAGGCATTGACTATCGCTTGATTTTATCTGAACGTGCTGCGATGCTGAATAGTTTTTACGGATTTCACGTTGCTTCAGTCCACTCAGCTGGCAAAAATGAGTTGTACCAGTAATTACAACTAGGCCAGCCTTGTCACATTTTGTGTCATACTGAATTCCCCTGAGAACTACATTTAGGGTACGTGTGTCTGTGGAGTGCTCAGCCACTTGCATGTTAATTTCACGAGCAGGCTATTCTGTTGATCGGATCAACTGGAACACTTGTCTTTGTAACCGACGGAGTGCCAAGAAGAGTGAATTAAATTGCATATATATACGTACCGGAGTAAACGTGAAATAAAGTGTCTTGCTGAAGGACACAAGGCACCGCTGTGGATCGAACTCACGGCCTTACTATCGTGAGAAGAATACCGTGACCACTAAGCTACGAAAATTCACACATCTATCCTAGAAATGGATTGGTATTTTTATTATCGGTCCTGGTATTATTACATCCAAAGTCCCTATGGTAAGATTTTAACTGACAGCATAAATTGGCCTAAGAACTGCACAGGATTTTCCCCAATATTCTTGTGATTTCCGCAATTCCAACATCCTGACGCGAGAAAGCATGAACAAAAATACCGAACATCGAATACAACGCCTTCTCTGAGATATATAATGAAATATATTTCGAGTTGTTGACATCGTTTGTTGTAGTTGTTGTTGTTGATGATGATGGTGATAATGGTGATGATGATGATGATGATGATGTCCTTGTTGTTGTTTTCGTCATTATTGCTACCACTAGTGTTGGTGTTGCAGCTACTGTTGTTGTCGATAATAATGATAA
The DNA here is from genome assembly GCF_001194135.2 of Octopus bimaculoides. Classification (NCBI taxonomy): domain Eukaryota; kingdom Metazoa; phylum Mollusca; class Cephalopoda; order Octopoda; family Octopodidae; genus Octopus; species Octopus bimaculoides. The sequence continues at coordinate 67,937,072 of NC_068988.1, read as the reverse complement.
TGATGATGATGATGGTGATGATGATGATGATGATGAGGATATTGTTGCTGTTGTTGATGATGACGATGCCCTTGTTATTGCTTTCGTCCTTATCACCGCTACAAGTATGGCTGCCGTCGCTACTAAAATTGTTATTGCTGTTATCACTGAAATCAAGTCCGATCTAGCAGATTCCTGATCTAGCAGATACCAGACAACATTACATTATTCAGATTAAGGTGTGATTGAGGGAGATATGGATACTATTGTCAGCGTGTCAAGCGAACGTACTGAGCTTCACCCATTAGCTCTACTTCATATAATTTCCCCAGAGCTAATAGACTCGTATCCTCTCATGTGATAACTAAACAGTTTTCTTGGATTGCTTAATCAAACAATAAACAAAGATTGCTTCCAACATTTAATGAAGACTTCGTTCATAAAAGGGCTTTGATCCATCCGCCACAGGAGAGAAATTTCTAACCACACCAAGTTATAAGCGAGAAAAATAATAGAATATATAAATGTGCTTATGTGGCTATATGCCTGCATAAAAATATACTCACATTTACGTGTCTGTGTGTATGAATGTACATGGCTGAGGGGTTGAGGTATGCGACTCACGAACGTAAGGTCGTGTCCTTGAGTAAGACGCTTTATATCTCGTTGCTCCAGTCCACTCAGCTGGCAAAAATGAGTTGTACCTGTAATTCGAAAGGGTCAACCTTGTCATATTCGGTGTCACGCTGAACCCCCTTGAGAATTACGTTAAGGGTACGCGTGTCTGTGGAGTATTCAGCCACTTCCACATTAAATTCATGAGCAGGCTGTTCTGTTGATCGGATCAACTGGAACATTCGTCGCCGTAACCGACGGAGGACCAGTATATATCAGAGACGAGCGAAGCCTTGTAAGTAGTAAGTGAAGTTGGCAGATGGACAATGGACGGAAGCTCATTATATCTGTCTGTCTATCTATCTATCTATCTATCTATCTATCTATCTATCTATCTATCTATCTATCTATCTATCTATCTATCTATACGGACTTTTCTTAAATGTTAAGGCCTTTTCCACGCCCCATTGTTCTTCGAGAGGAGAGACGCTATTATTGTGGTTCACCCCAAAACTGAAGAATCTGAAAGGACAGACGTTAAGGCGTTTTACACGTCCCATTGTTCTTAAAGAGGAGAGACACCATTAGTATGGTTCAGCCAAAAGATGAAGAATCTGAAATAAAAAGGAAACGTTACACAGAATAATGAGAACATAACAATAGTGTTGCCATAGTGTGCAGACCAGCTGGGAAAAGTTCTATCAAAATCGATTCACAGAAAACCGAGAAATGCAACATTTCACTCCTAAGCTATTAGCGTGTTTCTGGGTGTGTATGATATACAAAGACAGCTTTCTGCGTGTGTTTAGTGTGTATGTGTGTTTGTGTGTGTGTGTGTGCGTGTGTGTGTGTAAGAGAGAGAGGGAAAGGGGAGAGAGGGAGATAGAATGAGAAAGAGAGAAAAAGAGAGAGAGAGGGAGAGGAGAGAGAAGGAGACAGAATGAGAAAGAGATAGTGGAAGAGAGAGAGAGAGGGAGAGAGAATGAGGAAAAGAAAGAGAAAGAGAGAGATAGGAAGAGAGGGAGAGAGTGGAAGAGAAGGAGAAAGAGAGAGAGAGAGAAATAGAGAAAGAAAGAGGAAGAGAAAGAGAAAGAGAGAGTGGAAGTGAGAAAGAAAGAGAGAGAGAAATAGAGAAAGAAAGAAGAGAGAGAGAGAAAGAGAGAGTGGAAGTGAGAGAGAAAGAGAGAGAGAAGGAAATAGGGGAGAGAAAAAGAGAGAGAAAGAGAGAGAGTGAGAGAGAGAAATAAATAGAGGAGAGAAAAAGAGTGAGAAAGAAAGAGAGAGCAAGAGTGAGAGAAAGAGAGAGAGAAAGGAAGAGAGAGTGAGAAGAGAAAAAGTGAGAAGAGAGAGAGAGAGAGATAGAGAGAGATAGAGAGAGAGAGATTAAAACTTTTACATCAGACGATAAGGTAGTAATGAGGGCAGCTCACCCTATAAATCATTTTCGTCTTTAAACTGTTCCTCCCACCGTTCTTTGCGAATGTCCGTTTGATTTCCGAGAATTGGCATTCTCTCAAAAGAACCATCGATAATACATATTTGCTCAGGTTTAAATGTAAAAACCAAAAATCAAAACGTGAATCAACGAGAGTCTCTCTCTATAAAGTTACTGGACTGCAAGAAACAGTAGTCAATGTTAGTCATTTTCTTTAAAATGGAGAAGGTATTTTTTCATCCTTTTACTTGTTTCAGACTGTGGCCATGCTGCAGCACCGCCTTTAGTCGAACAAATCGACCCCAGGACTTATTCCTAGTACTTATTCTATCGGTCTCTTTTTGCCGAACCGCTATTGTTACGGGGACCTAAACACACCAATATCGGTTGTCAAGCGATGATGTGGGGGGACAAACACAGACGCACAAATACATACAAATACATACATACATATAAATATATATATATATATAAATATATATATATATATATATACGTCGTGCTTCTTTCAGTTTCCGTCAACCAAATCTACTCACAAGGCTTTGGTCGGCCCAAAATTATAGCAGATGACATTTGCCCAAGGTGGCACGCAATGGGACTGAACCCGGAACCATGTGTTTGGGAAGCAAGTTTCTTTGGAAAATTTATTCATCGATGCACTTTCGTTTATCTTTTTCTCGTTTCAGTCATTGGAGTACGTCCATGCTGGGGCACCACCTTGATAGGTTTAGTTGAACAAAGCGACCACGGGACTTGATTCTTTAAGCCTGATACTTATTCTATCGGTGTCTTTTGCCGAACAACTAAGTTATATAAATCTAAACAAAGCCAAATAGGTCTTCAGGTGGTAGTACACACACACACACACACATACACACAGACACACACACACACACAACACAACACACACCATAACAAACACACACAATAACATACACACAATAACATAGGCACACACAAACACATACACACAATTTATCGACCCCGAAGGGATGAAAGGCAAAGTCGACCTCGGCGGTATTTGAACTTAGAACGTAGATAGATGAAATACCACTAAGCATTTCGCCCGGCGTGCTAACGATTCTCCCAGCTCGCCGCCTTAATAATAATAATAATAATAATAATAATAATAATAATAATAATAATAATAATAATAATAATAATAAGTACCACTCTGACTACTGAAAGCAACAGCAACAACAACAACACGAAAGGCCATTTTCTCTTACTGTACTTTATCTTCTCCACCATCACTTCCATCGCCACAACCAAGTCCACTGTCGAAATAACAACAGTAACAACAACAATAACAATAGCAGCCGTAGTGGGGCCAGTAGTAACAAAGATTGTACAAAAATCAAAACAATTCCTTTCACATCAAATACAGTGCGGTAATAGAAAAAAAATACTTGGAGCAGTTTTCTGTAGAGTCAAGTCTGGAAAAAAGAGAGTAAAAAACACCAAAAAAAAAAAATACACAAAAAAGAAAATACAAAATGGAATGTAACAATTCTTTGAGGAATATGGTGTTGTTGTTGTTCTTGCTGCTTCGTTCATTTTCTTGCAATTGGCATTGCGTATGAGTTGGTTGTGCTTTTCTTGTTGCCGTGTTGTTGTGCATTAGTTTTTGTTTTGTTTTCGTTTTCTCTTGTTCTTCATATTCTTGTGGTTGTTCTAGTGTATTGTGGATAGTTTCTACGGGCGATTTTTTGTAAAGGTGAAAAGACGATTCTTTGTTTTTCCTTCTTTTTTTCTCTCATAGTAACGACTTGTCATTCTGCTGCTTCCTCCTCCTACTCCTCGCCATATAACGAAGAGATGGAGGAGAACAGTAACGGCTGAGTGATGTATGTGCGTGCATGAACGTTGCTCGTTTAATTTCGGTGGAAAGCACTCTTATCAATATATATAAAACTGAGAATGTGTGTCTGTGTCTGTCTGTATGTCCGTCTGTATGTCTGTCTGTCCGTCCGTCTTTCTGTCGGTGTGTATGTGTGCATCACTAAAACTCGAGAACTATCCAACCGGTTTCATTTATATTTTACACATGCACTACTTAGTGTCCATTGAGTGGCATGGGCCAAAATATTTTTCATGTTTGTTGTCTAATGCGAGCCGGAGCAATTTCTTTCATTGTTTCGGTATTACTTGTCAAATATAAATTATAATGTGAGATGATAGTTTCAATATTAAAACTTTTATCTCACATTGCATATATACATACATACAAATATACATACATATATATATATGTAACTGGATTGTAGTTGCAATGCATTACAAAAGAGGGTGGCAGACTTTGGGTAGCGGAAAGTGTGAGCAAAGTGAGTACCTCGGCAGTTGACACCTAGTTTTAAGTGAAGAATGTGCAAATCATCTCTGATCTCCTGGAAGCATTTGAAGCCAATGAAATCACGTCTGTTTTCGTTCTGGTGACAGTGGATGAAACTAAATTGTATCTTTATGATGCAGAAAAAAATTTTGCTCCATGTAAACATAAAACATACCATATTACTTCTCCAAATCCTAAGTTCAAGAACCAACGATTATAACAAAACGTCACAGTAACTGTTCTGTTGGGGTTAGCAAGACGCTCGTCACTCTCTTTGATTTTCTGGGATCACCTAGTCTTCGAGACAATATATTTCAAAACTGTGTCCTTCACTTTTTAAAGATGAAGAATCGAGAGATTTACAGATGTTGTTCCTAACAGATCCAGCTACCACGCATGAGATTATCTAGTGCACATCTACCAATTATTTCAAGAACTGAATTCATGTTCAGAATATATCATAAAATCCAAATAAGAAGACGAAGAATGAATTCAACTCATCTTTATTATTAGTTACAATTATTTCGGTACCACTCAGTTTTTAACGTTATTACATGTAGATGAATCCATGCGAAAAGATACGTAATATTTGCGGTTGATTACAGTGGTGGGCCATTTCGTCAGACACGTATGAAAAGATGCGCTCTTACATTGTGAAATAAAATATTCTGGAGTTCTGAAATATATTCTGGATAGAAGTGAAATACGGGTTTGTCCCACGTTTTGCATATTAAAATATTCCATGTGACTAACCCAAAGTTCTTCTACTTATTTTGAAACAGTATCACTAAACACATAGATACATCTATGCTTATGTGCTACACTACGACTTCGACTCACCTTCACGTGAGGTTAAGCGTCGGGTGTTCAGTTCGTTTTATTCAGGAACAAATTTCAAGTTTGTGGTAGTGTGAGAGAAGAAACACCTACTGAATCTTCAGTGTAGGTAACCGACAATCTAACCATGTTTCTCTCTACCTCTATGGCAGTGACGTCACTATATAGGGGGAGCTATTGCTAATAAGAAACAACAGTTTCGGTTCGGAAATACTACCGAATCAATTCAGCGTCATTTTAACTTCGATTTTCGTTTACTAGTTTACATCATCGAGTGTAACTAACTACACACACACACGCACACACACATACACACACACGTTTACACACATGTATATACACAATCCAACGTATAGATAGATACACTTTCCAACGCACACAGTCACTCGCACTTCAACACACGTACACAAATACCAACGCGCACACTTACACACACTGTAACACACAACAACAACAGCAACAACAAAGTAACAACACAATCAAGGTCAATTTACATTGTTCCATGAAGTAAGATTTACCATTCCCAATATGTTTCCATTAAAAGGCTATTGGATTTCTTTATTTCTTTAGAATCACCGCATTTCAGAGTTTACATATTTGGTTTTACTTCTTTTTTTGTGTTATTTAAAGCAAGGAACTGACCCAGGTAAGAGATGAATTCTAATTCTATAAGAGAGAGAAATCAAACTGCATTGGGCTTCTCAACAACAACAACAGTAAAAGAAGAAGAAAAAAAAAAGGAAATATGAATAAAATAATTGTATTTAATTGAAAACCAAAGACTCCATTGAAGAAAGACGAGAATCTGACTGGTTAATGCATCATTATTCAACTTCGAAAATTAGAAAAAAAATGACAGAAAAAGTATAGAGATAGAAAAGTATATGTACATACATACATACATGCATACATACATCTCTCTCTCTCTCTCTCTCT
>NC_068988.1:67926061-67930747 GCF_001194135.2 Octopus bimaculoides | reverse complement strand
TATATATATATATATATATGTATGTATGTATGCATGTATGTATGTCATCATTCAGTTTTATTTCACGATTTCTTGCCAATAGAGAAAGAGCCGGTTTCTAACCTAGATCCAAGGCTCCTTCATTGGAATTTCAACATAAAACAACAGGGTATTTTTGTTTATTTGCATGTATGTATGTCTATGTGCAGATTTGTATGTTTCGCTTTATGTATATATTCTCATGCATATAGTTACATATCTACACATACTCATATGTATTTTAAATGATAAACTTCCGGTAAGTTTTACAGATTTTTACAGTTCCAGTGATGGATTGGATTTGTAGTCTTCGAATATAATAAACTTGGTACCAGACGATAATTAAGCCGCAAACTTGATTTCGCTTACCATCTTCAAACACTCGGGGTTCTTAGAAGGTGCTTCTGCCCGTATCTGTTTATCGAATTTCATTGATAAGGTTTTGGTTGATAAGAGCAACTGGTAGAAAACTCGTCCCCAAGATGCTGCACAAGTTTATTGCACCTCCGAGATTATAAAGTGCAAAACGTACTACTTAACCTTAAAATGTTTTGTTTTGAATAGTTACATGTTATAATGGACAAATGATTTCCCCCTAGAGTTTGTATTTTCATGGTCTATATACGCTGTTGTGTCAAAAGATGAAGACAGTTTGAAGAAGCTAATAATATTTCATTAGTAACGATAATGTACTGATAATGGGATGCAAAAGGTTTGAATTAATTTGGGAATGTTTAATGCAGACGGGAGAAACCTTAAAGGATTTAGAAAATAATTGGCAGCTACGGGTGTGATATGTGAACAAGGAGCGTTATCAAACGATACAGATATGATTAAGTTTGGAAGGTACGAAAACACGACAGAGGAAGCTATTAAATTCAAATGTCAGGAAACGTACTGTGCGATGTAGATCGATGATTGCTTAAATATGAATTAATGTATATAAGCATTTTTTTGGATATATTCTCAGCGGATGAGTAAGTTTGTCTTAGACGTCCACGTTTGTCTTTCAGACATTTAGGTAACCCTTGTTTCATACGTTCTGAGCAACATGAAGCTTTCCTTCATAAAATCCAAATTGCAAAGTTTAAAAATTGGGAATATGTATCATATATGAAGCATGGACGCCATGTGATACACAGGATAAGAAGAATGTTAAGGTTATAAGTTAAAAACATTTTGAATCACTTGCAATAAATTTCGGCATATAAAGGAGGGAAGCTCCAAGATTTGAATTAATCAAAACTTATATAGAGAGATGAAATATAGGGACTGAATATGATCTTTAGCAGCTATAGAGACAACGCCGGGCATGTTTCGGTTAGATTGGTTCTCCTCAGCGAAGCCCAGTCTACTCAAAATTAAATTATGGTATTGGAAGTTTTTGCAAGAGGATTTTTTTTGCATGAAAAGAATACGTTTACGTTAAGGCTAACACTTAAACTAGTCAGGCTGAAAATAACTTTTTTTATTTTACTAAAGTTATACTTGTAATGAGAAGAAAATCATTACATCTAATGAAAATAATTACCCTCCAAAGGCACAATAATCATCAAAAACCGGACTCACCATTTTCCCCTCCCAACACTTCATAGCTACATTTAAATCGTGGTCAAATGTAATTACAAATGTTCTCTTCTTTGATACGTTTGGGAGTAATTTTCATTAAGGATAATTACATATTTTTATTCTCCTTGGGATTATAATTTCAATTTGGTGTAAAATTACTTACAGCTCACTACCGTCAGTATTTAACTGTACACTCCTTTTGCAGCTGGCGTGCCTGGGAAATTTCCAATGTCATTATGTATGCGTGCGTGTATACTTTTGTGTATATGTAAGTGTATATATATATATATATATATATATACATATACACACATATAAATACACACATACACACACATACACAGACACATATATACACACATATCTATGGTGAAGGCATGACTCAGTTGTTAGAGCGTCGGGCTTACAAGCAAGAGATTTTGCGTTCCATTCACAGACCCGGCTGTGTGTTGTGGTTATGAGCAAGTCACTTTACTTCACGTTTCTCCATTTCACTCAGCTGTAGAAATGCGTTGCAAAGTCACTGGTGCCAAGCTATATCGGTCTTTGCCTTTCTCTTGAATAACATTGATGGCATGGAGAGGCGAGCCCACTATGCATGCGCGACTGTTGGCCTGCCATCCATAAACAACCTTGCCAAGACTTGATTCTTAGATTGACACCTTACGAAGTGCAAAGTGTTAACAATAGATAGAATGAAAACCGGAAAAGAGAAGACGAATAGAATGGGTCAACACAAGAGTCGATTGGCTTATATTATGTATATATATGTATATGCTTGTGTGTCTGTATTTCTCCCCTCACCATCGCTTGACTACCGATGTTTGCGTCTTTACATCCCCGTAACTTAACGGTTCGGTAAACGAGACCGCTAGAATAAGTACTAGGCTTACAAGGAATAAGTACTGGGGTCGATTTGTTCGACTAAAGGCGGTGCTCCTGCATGGCCGCAGTCAAATGACTGAAGCAAGCAAAAGAATAAAAGGCTATATATATATATATATATATATATATATATATATATATACACACACTAACATATATATTATATAGAATACATACACACACATATACAGTATATAAAGTGAACTCAGAATGCAATGACGGATGACATATTGCTAAGCATTTTGACCGGCTTGCTAATGATTTCGCCAGATCGCCATTAATCATGAACAACAATTTACTCAATAGGATACAACTTTATCGAGAACTATAATATCGATTCAATAACATTCAATACAGACATTACATCAATCAATTTTCAAAGTCTTATTACACCTAACTACTATTTATATTCGAAATACTCGTAAACATTGATTTTATTTCAATACGGAAAACTCCAGCATGTCTTGCGAGGCAGCCATTTTACTCACAAAACAATGTTAGCAAAAAAAAAAAAACAAAAAAAAAAAACAAAGTAAAAAATAACAGTTAACCTTAGCAAAATATTCCAAATCAGAAAATGGGAGCAAATTAGCAAATTAATAAAAAACGGTTATCTAAGATTAAACTTTTCATTCTACGTCTTTAGATGATGTTAATTTCATTAAAAATAAATCGATGCTCCTGTGGATTAGAATGTATGACTATCAACCATCAAATCACTCATAAAGATATTGCACTTTAGCCGATGTCCAGGTGTAATGAATGAACTCACAAGACGTGGAATATGGGAGTTTAATACAATGGTAACTGTCGTGTACGCTAGCACAGTCTCTCTCTCTCTCTATATATATAATACTTTTTGTTCCCAAAGTTGTTTTCCTTTATCTATTGTATGATGTTGTCACAAACAAAGCTTGAGATCACTATAACATATAAAGGACTACAAAGAAACAAAAGGGGCTCACACATTCAAAATATGTCAATTGAGAGAAAGCTTAAAGATTTGAATATCAGAGTTAAGGAAGAGTCCCAGAAAGCAGCAGTATGTGGGGGGGGGGAAAGACGATTTTCAGCAACGGCATACAAGATCTCTTATTGAATCATTATTGAATAACTACGGCCATTCAAATTACAGCTCTTATTTGGTAGCTAGTTCTCCGCGTGCCATGAGGCAGATGCGATCTGAGACGCAATGTGATCTCTCCAGCCAGCTCTGTTTTTTACCACTGTTCTGCTTCTTCATCATCCTCGTATCCTTTCCTTGTCAATGATCCTTCAGTATGTGATTTTAGGGAACTCTGCTGGTCTTATTCTCTCAATGCTGCGATATAGTACCACCATACCACCAATCGCTTTCTCGATTTTGTCTGAGGACATGTCCAACCCAGTTCCAGCGTCGAAGTCTTATTTCGTCACTGATCTTGTTGAGGCGCATTGTCATCTCAACTGTATCATTTCGGGTCTTTGCAGCCACCTGATTTCGTGTATTCTCCTCAAGCATGCGAATTGCAAGCTGTCCATTCTTTTTATTTTAGTTGTATTACAATCCAGTTAACTTCTAGAAGTCATTGCAGGAAAATAAATCGATCGCAGAACTTAACAGGAACCTTATTTTATTTACTTTGAATGGAATAAAAAGCATATTTTACCACAGTGGAATTTGAATTCAGAACGCGAAGTGTCCTAACGAAATACTGCAAAAACTTTATCCCGACCATCTAATGATATTGCAAACCAACCGACATTAAATAGGTAATCATATCACAACACAAACTTATCATTGTAACATTGTATGGCAATTCAATCAAAAAACGTTAACTTAGTTTTCAATTGAAGGCTGTCGCTTGTTAACTGACCTTCGCTCTCACGAGAGGTCTTCCATTTCTGAAAGCAAATACGAAAAGCAATTAAATAGCGTATCATTGATTTCCAGTGTTTCGTGTATATAGTTCGTATATAGAGAGACGGTAATGAATAGCTTTAATGTATCTATTACGTTAGAAAACAAAAAGGTGTGTATTGTCATCATTGTTTTACAAGAAAAACATTTGGGAAGCTTGTCGACAAAGAGACATAAACGCAAGCACAAATACACAAACACACATGCACATATATATTAGACAGATAGTTAAATAGATACATAGACAACCATAGATATAGACATATGCATACATCATATGCATAGATATATGTATATATATATATATATATATA
>NC_068988.1:67925266-67925897 GCF_001194135.2 Octopus bimaculoides | reverse complement strand
AGAGAGAGAGAGAGAGAGAGAGAGAGAGAGAGAGAGAGATAGAGAGAGAGAGAGAGAGAGAGAGAGAGATGCGCACATATTTGGATATGTATCTCTCGTATGACACCCGTGTATACCTGGCAGAACCGTTAGAGTATAAAATAAAAACAAACTGACTGGAAATACTTTTGCTAGTTTTCTGGACCCCAAGATCAAATAACACCCTTAGCTTTCATCTTTTGAGGGTCGATAACCAGGAAGTACTGGTCCAGAGCGAAGGAGCGTGAGGAATTGGTAACATTGCCAAAGATCGGATGAAATGTCTTGAATATGTATATATATATACAGATAGCTAGACAGACAAACAGATAGATGGATAGATAGATAAAATGCCCGGAAAATGGTCGGAAGAGTAGTTCCCTTTGGTGCATCGTTATGTAATTATTTATATGTATGAACTAGCAGTCGGACGATCCCGTCGTCAGCTGAAGGACGGTAGGGGTCTGCTTCCCTGCTTGCAATATGTACAAGGTGCAGGCTACACCTATAACCAGCTGGTGGAAGATCTACCTGGGGTTAAAACGGTAGTGACATCGAACAGCCACATTGATGTGGCGATTAACTTTATATATATATATATATATATATATAT
>NC_068988.1:67919307-67923699 GCF_001194135.2 Octopus bimaculoides | reverse complement strand
GATAGATAGATAGATAGATAGATAGATGGATAGCTGGATAAATGGATGGATGGATGGATGGATAGCGGTTATGTAGATAAATGATTCGACAGACAGAGAGGAAGATTTTATATATATATATATATATATATACATATATACATAAAGACAGAGAGGTGTGAAACAGACAGACACACATACACACAGACAGCCAGACAGCCAGCCAGCCAGCCAGACAGATAGATAGATAGATAGATAGATAGATAGATAGATAGATAGATAGATAGATAGATAGATAGATAAATAGATAGATAGATAGATGCATACTTGAATTGCATTTTCACTTGAGATTAATTATTGATATTACAAACATTTCTCTGAATAACTCTTCATGTTTCAAGGACTATAATTACGACTGCGCCCAGCGATAAAATATATGAATATATTATTCTCATCAAATACTGATCTATGATGTCTCCCTCCCTTTCTGTACTTCTAAATTCATTAAGAGATAATTTTAAAAGATATTTCTGATTTCAATTAGGGAATATTCATTCTACTTAGAGAAAAGAATTAAAAGTTTTGTAATTAGGAAACTTAATTTTGTAAAATGTAATAACGCTACAAATTTAGTCTTAACAGTAGATTGATTTTTCTTCTTTTTTTCTTCTTGGCAGTAGCAAGTTGTAGTCGATTAAATCAACAATCTGGTTATTACAGAAACTTCATTCCCGCTATAAAGAATGAAACAAAATCTAAATTGACCCGAATGGGATTTCAGTCTATAACAATAACATTCTCCACTTGATGCAGTAAAGTATTTCGTATACTACTTCTACTATTCCCACAATCGTTGTAGCAGCAATAATTCTTAACGTCGTACAGAAGAAATCTAATAATGTTTGTATATGGTTAAATAGAACATGTTATTATCGTGTTGTTTTTGAGAGTGTGAGTGAAGAATAGATTAAAAATAGTGGACGTGGTTCTATAGTCAAGTTTTTCACTTAATCGTTTAAATCGATTATGTGTCCCAGTTTCACTAGCCGTTCTAAGCCTTGCCTCCCATCATTATTATACACTTTTAAAGGCGTTTAGGCTACAGTTTTTTTATTACATTTTGCGTGTGCCACTGTTATTGTTTAATATGTAATACAGACAAGATTGGATTAGGTCCAACCGAAGTTTTAAAACAGTGGTGTACTACAACCCTTATATTATCTCGCAAGATGAACACATAAATGTTAATATACACTAACAGAATTTCCTTCCAGGTACTAACTCATGCCAAATTCATGCAACTATATTCAAATTTGCCTGCTTTGAAGGAATTTTAACCGCAAAATAGTAATAAGATATATAAGCAAATTATCTACAAACAATTAAGGAAAAAAGAATCGCCTTATAACTTCGTAATTTTCTATTTATTTATTCGAATACTGGTATAAATTGCACACGTTGAATCTAGCAATATAAAGAACTAAGTGACGCGTCCATATTTTGAAGTTTACATATCTTCTGGTTTATCAAACTTTAAGTGCTGGGTTTCCCAAATTTTTATTGGCATGATAGATTTTTAACAAAAGTGTAATATGTACGACCAATTTCATATGTATGTATACGTGTGTGTGTGTTTGGGTGTTTAAATGTGTGTGCTGTAAAAGTGTTTATATAAATATATACATGGGTTTTTATCCCAAAATATAATTCGTTCACTTTCAAAATTTTTGTCGGAAATATCCCTGTGTTTCATTGCAGCAATTTTTTTTTAGTTCCTGGTAACCCATATGTACATACTTTATGACGTAAAACATGTTTTTTATTATCCATCTTTTATTAGCTTCAGTCACTTCAGTGTGGTCATGTTAGGGCACCACAGCATTGAAGATTTTTAGTCGAATTATATATATATATATATATATATATATATAAGTAGTGGTACACGAAGTACCATTGTTTGCTGGAAATAGCAGTCGATAACCATTCGGCGCAAGGTAAAGCTTCACTGAATATAGAGAAGCAGTGATGTGTGCAGGTTGCAAAAATAAATAAAAAATTGTGTTACTTCTAGGTATATACATAACACGGGCTTCATTCAGTTTCTGTGCACGAAATACACTCCCAATGCATTTTTCAGCCCATGGATGTAGTAAAAGATATGGCTGAATAAAACGTATTGTCAGGAATAGTAGATTATTTTATGTATCAGCTTCTTGCACTCAACATACAATAGAAAAGCAAATAGGGGTTTGCTTGATCTAAAGTATAGCTACTACATAAATATCGCAGATATGTTACACTTTCGTAAGCAAAATACAAAGCATGCTGGAAATCTTTGTTTATCATAAATAATCCCCTTTGCTGATCTAAGTAATTTTTAGTTTCCAAACATTAATTTCTCTTCACAACTGAGAAACACCGTATGGGAGAATTATTTCTATAAACATCAACGTAACACATTACAAATTAAAAATTGTCTCCCTTTCTAAATATGAAGCTACGTGGTTTGAAGCAGTCAAGTAATTCATTAATTTCGGCAGCAGAAACACATCAAAGTTTTGCTGTATCATATTTCAAATAGAATTCCTACTTGTATTTTCCCGAAACTCATTACGATTCCGTGAAGTTAGAGTGAACCGAAAGACGTAGTATAAGGTTAAAGGAAATGTTAAAAGAAACAAAAAAAACGAACATAGTGTTCACTTTAATAATCTGTTCTACTATACGCACAAAGCAGAAAATCTCACAGCAGGCAAGTCGATTACATCGACACCAATGCTCAGCTAATACTTATTTTATCGACTTCAAAATGATAATAGGTAAAATAGACCACGGCGGAATTTGAATACAGAAAGTAAAGACGGACAAAATACTGCTAGACATTTTGCCCGACGTGGTGAAGATTCTGCCAGCCCGCCCCATTCGTAGTGTATGTGTTTTCTTAATACGCCAGATTCACTACGAGCTAGCGTCCAGAGGAGGCTCCCTACACGCTGCCGATTTTTAAAAAACATCGAATGTCACAGGACGTAAGACAACTCGCCTCGCATGCCGAGAATGCTAGATTCCGATATTTCGTCATTAATGCGACTTATCAATAGTATGTTCTCGAATCACCTCGCAACGAAGTGAATCGCTGGTCTATGACTTATAAGCAAACAAAGTCAAGTCTATTTGCTGATGTGCTGCAGCGTAGCGAATATGAAAGGAAATTAAAAGCAGCTCTAGCAGTGTGAGCATTATCAGTCGCATTATACATAGTGCATGTGTTTTATTTATTCGCCAAGTTTGCCGTCGGATAGCATCCAGGAAAAGCGATTTACTGATATATTTATGGTTGGAAAAATCCATATAACATTATGTTGGATCCGTTAAATGCATACTGGCTAGAAGAAATATCATTTGGAACCTAGGAAAACTAACTAAAGATATATACTGTTTTTGTGTTTGTTGTCCTATATTACACAGTACATCACGACAGTTTCTTGATTTCTGTACAGATTTGCAGTGTCCAAGAAGCATTAGGTTTTCTTTGTCACTTATTATTAAATTTTACATTAATATTCTACAAAAATTCTTTTGATTTATGTTTTATTTATTTAGTTTTCACCAGTTTCGTAGGATTCAAAAATGTATCAGATAATAAGTGCGTAGTAAGAGTTTATTCTGTAATTAGAATTTTGTTTTATCAGTTTGTGCCCCAGTGGAGCGCTGGCGAAACGATAGGACCTGCATATTTTGTCAGTTGAAATGCAGACGTTGAGTTGATAATGGATAGTACGAAAAATACAAGCTTAATAACATTTATATATTTCTTTTGTCTATTATTCTCATTATTTTCTTCTATTTTGTATTCTTTTACTTTACAACGGATCCTGATCAAAATTGGTTTACATTTATTCACATTTTATCTAATTTCTATACTACCGGAAGAACAGCAGATAAGGACTGCTTAATCGCTGGTTCTATTGATTTTTGTAAATTCCCTGAGTCAGAGGGCAGAAGAGGGGTTGAGTGAGATAGCGAAGACCAGATACAGAGAAAGAGGGGGAGAGATAGAAAAAAGAGAGAAAAGAGAGACAAATGATGAGGGGGGAAATAAAAGCGAAAGTAGGAGATAAAGAAGGTTACATTTCTTCCTAACACTTACCTCCGCCCATTTTCCCAGTAAACATTTTCTGATCTGTGGCGAGCAAAATACATTTCATTCTCTTTAACAGCCGTTGTATTAGGATCAATAGAAATAATAAACCCAAGTGATAGTATTGCGAGGAAACAACAATTATATTACTACGAGATTGCACATGCATACATGCATACATACATACATACATACATACATACATACATATATACGTATATTCATACATACATATATATATATATATATATATATATATATATATATATATA
>NC_068988.1:67917290-67919066 GCF_001194135.2 Octopus bimaculoides | reverse complement strand
CTGCAAAATCTGTGCCTGTTCCAAATGAAAATAGACTTTTTGTTATTGATGACGTTACAACGTTCAGTAGGCTATAAGATATATCAGAAACCTGCCTGTCTTGATTTCGTACCTCATTAAGAAATATTCTCTTACTCTCGCTTTCTTTTTCCCTCCCTGTGTGTGTGTGTGTGTGTGTGTGTGTGTGTGTGTGTGTGTGTGTGTCAAATGTCATACATGCAGACTATTTAAGTAACGTGTCCGTCCTCATAACTTAATGCAGTCTCTACTTGTTCATACAGCTTATGTTAAAATTTCGTTGTTTTCGGGCATTTCAACTGAATCTATGTGCATTTGATGATGACGAAAATTTTGACGTTACCTGGGAAGAATGTCATGTTATCTTTAACAGTCTATCATCGTATTCCGGTGGTAATTTAGCTCTCATCAATAATATAAAATAGACTGTAAGCCGCGCGCTCACTCTCAAGAGTCTTGAAGTTATTGCAGATATATATTCTGACCTAAATGCCAATTTTCGTTAAATACACATTCCTTTAAAGTCACTCGAGCTGATATGTAAAACAAAGCAAATAACAAAAAGGCGGGAAGTCAATACATTTGTGTGAATAATTGCTACTGCAATGAAAATTTCCGTTTAGATGTAAATGTGTCTACAGTAAGTGAACCTGACAGTTTCTACTTTTAACTGGAATCGCTGTTCCGAGGA
The DNA here is from genome assembly GCF_001194135.2 of Octopus bimaculoides. Classification (NCBI taxonomy): domain Eukaryota; kingdom Metazoa; phylum Mollusca; class Cephalopoda; order Octopoda; family Octopodidae; genus Octopus; species Octopus bimaculoides. The sequence goes on along the minus strand of NC_068988.1, from coordinate 67,918,357 downwards.
GTCCGCTTACTCTGACAGTTAAACCGTGTATTTGAAGTGCATCTTAGATACACTTTGAGTATCTTTATTGTTGTATGACCTGATAGAAATAGCAACGAAAATCCCTCAAAAAACACTGTATTTTCTTTGTAAAATCCTTTACATTTTACAATTAAACCAAGATACTTTAATACTTATTTTATCGACTTCAAAATGATGATAGGTAAAATAGACCACGGCGGAATTTGAATACAGAAAGTAAAGACGGACAAAATACTGCTAGACATTTTGCCCGACGTGGTGAAGATTCTGCCAGCTCGCCTCATTCGTAGTGTATGATACAGACATGTGGTATTCATGGTTGGCTTCCTGGGGACCTTTGATTTCCCAATGCAGAACTGACCTGGATCTAAGCAATACCAACTACCTGTAATACAACGGAATATATTCAATGAATTAATTTGTTTCCATTGCAAACACATGTGCACTTGAATCAAATAAAATCAATATATCTTTCTGTAATAGCGGGAAGAAATAACAGACATTCTGTTTTACTTTGAGGTCCGTCTTTAATAAGAGAAACTGGTTTCTAGTAATAGAATTTTGAAATGTAAACAGAATATCGTGTGTTTGTTGTCAACAAATGACAACAGATGCTTTAAAATGTTATTGCAAAAGAGCCAGTTGCTAGAGGCCGTAATGGGGAAAATTGTATGGACAAATTTTATTGACAATATGAAACAGAAATTCGTGTGAACCTGCACAGATGGAGAGACAATGTTACCATAGATTCTTTCTACTTATAGCCAGACAGTGGAAGATTTGTGACGTTATCAGAATTGTAAATAGGCCAGAGCTATAGAAATTATTATTTCAGGTTGTGTACTTTCAATTTTCAAAGTCGGAAACTGCCTCGCCTTTTTAACGCACATACCCTAAGGCACAAACAAACATTGCTTTCACACACACACACAAACACACCTGATCGAATACGTACTAACAACAACACACACAGGCACAAGATCAAAGACTCTTGACTGCACGTGGAAACACACAGGTTCTCAAGCTCATATATATATGTATATATA
>NC_068988.1:67916068-67916507 GCF_001194135.2 Octopus bimaculoides | reverse complement strand
ATATATATATATATATATATATATATATATATATATATATGCAGCGGGCTTCTTTCCATTTGCGTCTACCAAATACACTTACAAGGCGTTGATCTGGTCGGGCCTATAGTAGAAGAAACGTACACAAAATTCCACACAGTTGGGGTTGAGAAGCAAATTTCTTACTACACAGTCACTGCTACGCCTTTATATATTTATACATGCATGAGAGATAGGTAACAACTATAGGCTATATATGACTATCTGCTTACGCTGTGACACTCGTGATCGCGAGACTGTGGCTTTTGATTTCTAACCCGAGCGATGTGTTGTTTTCTTGATCGAAACACTTCATCTCACTTTGCTCTGCGATCACTTCGGCACCAGATGCGTGGTACCCGTGCAGTATAAACAAATCATTGGACGAGACCATCCATTATATATATATATATATATATAT
>NC_068988.1:67908640-67915437 GCF_001194135.2 Octopus bimaculoides | reverse complement strand
TATATATATATATATATGAAGAGGATAGCAAACGTTAAGGCAAGGCAAACAACCCAAGCCATATTCATTATTATTATTGGAAACACTTCAAAGTCTTACAACTGTTTCTAGGATATACCAGAGTTTCGGATATTCCGTCATCGGAGACAAATAGGGAAAATGAGAAGGGTATAGATTAATGAAATGATGACATAAAAAAAAGAAGCATAAAATTCACAGTTCATCTTTCCGATGTTCTAGATATAAGTCTATGGATTTACGCAGGATTGCACCTAAGAACTTATCGACTTATATCTACAACATCGGAAATTTGAACTGTGAATGTTTAGGCTTCTTTTTTTCTTCTCTCTCTTCACCTCCTTATTCCTTTACTCTTGTCCTCTATTTCATCATTTCATTAATCTTTACCCTTCTCATTTTCCCTATTTGTTTCCGATAACGGAACATCCCACACTCTGGAATACCTCAGAAACTGCTGTAAGACTGAATTTTTTATAATAACAAAAATGTAAATGACTTGAGATGTAACGCTGTATCGTTGATGTGCTACATAATTTACAGCACTACTTGGTGAAGAGCGTAGTATGCTATGTCGACACTAATACTTGACTAATGTCCTAGAATGAGGAAAGGTAGAATTCGTTCCAATGCAGCATGCATTCAGCACGTAGACAGATGTATGAAAATACAGTAAAGTACTTTTTAAATCTTGACATATTTCCTTGGTTGTATTTGAACTCGAAACCTTGGGTGATGCAACTAAATACGATGACCATTTAGTATGATATTCTACCAGTTCTTCAATACCAATATCTTCAGATAATGAACATATTTACGTGGCTAAAAATGAAGAGGTAAACATAATGCCAAGAGACTAAAATTACTTTCCTAGCTCTATACTGTTAATTGATATATATTCTTATTCTTATATAAGATCTTGCTGCGAACGTGTTTCTTCGATTCTGATTTGCCTCTCTAATCCATAATGAATTACCGAATTTCTAATCATAGTTTTACATTTAAACTCATTTCTTTCATATTTTATACAGGGATCTAAGTTGTACTAATTTCAATGACATCTTTTTCACAATTCTTCTGCCACTGGTTTTCCATCTCGTTCATTCTTCAGCGTTTAATATTCTAAGGCAACTATAAAGATAGCTTGGTTCATTGTGAACGGCAAATATAATAATTGGTTTAGATATAACTCGTCCTAGTATGAAAAGATCACAGCATAACTAATTTTCCCCCTAATCTTTCCAGCTCTTCATGAAAACGTTCCTTAATCTCAAAGTAATGTTGGTAAAGGCTATTAACAGATAAACGTATATTGTGATGTGTATTTCCATATATTTCATTGAAGTCCTTATACTGTGCTCTTCTTTCATTTGAATGATATATAACTTAAATAGAAATAGTTTACAGAACTTTATCATATGATTTTTCCCTTGAAAGCACAAGTTCGTTTGTTCTGTTTGTGTAAATCAACTGCTTCATTCCCATGTTCATGTTGAGGCTAAGATTTAACTATTTCACATTCCTGACAGTTATGTATAAAATTTTGCAGAAATACGTGTTCTGTATGTAAAATGAATTATTATAACATGAATGTGAACAGTAATCCTTTTTCCCTTAGTTGTGGGCTTATTTCGTTATGAGTGACAGAGGATAGTGCTATCACTCATACACATAAGAATATTTGGAATAAGTATTTGCAATCTGGAGATAATGGAAAATCATGACCATATAGAACCAAATCATTTTGTGTATCATATCAATTTAGTCATTAATATCATTTATTTCATTTATTTCTGTGTTGTATTTCATTCTAGTGTTCGCCAAACACAAAATTAAATCACTTTTTCAATGTTTTATTAATCAATAAAACACATTTAGTTTTCATGTCAAAGTATAATCTATCAAAAAAATAGATGTATATTTGATTAGTTCACATACCTTTCTGGTTGTGTTCTTTTAAGTATTGAAGCTAAATTCCTTGTTGCTGGGGTTTCTGCTTAGAAGCAAGATTAATCGTAAATTATATTTATACTGTATGATACTTGAAGCATGTATCAATCATCTTTATAATATTTCTTATTAAACAGCCTTGACAGAGAGGAGAGCTTGTACAACGTTTGAGCTGCTAGAAACAAGAGCCTGCTCTCCCTCGAGCTAATCCCTATTATCATAAACACGGAAAGGCCTCATTAGATAAGACAGTCTTAGATAATTCTAAGCATACGCAATGTTCGTGTTTGTAAACTGCCTTGACCTGATGTCTGCATGATTTATTGTTACTTGGGTGTGAATGACAGCAATATTTCATGTACAAATTAGCAACTCTTAGTATCTTATGAGAGAGGAAATGTGATAATGTAATACTTATTCCTTGCTCGATTGGAACTTATCTTGTAACTGTCTCACCGTGAATCCCCCTCCGATCTACGGCCATTCCACTCAGTAGGAGCCACTGCGTTTCATATTTACTAGAATATCTTCATCTATGAAGTGAATGGAAAATAAGATTGTCTGACATTGGCAACAACCCCAGGCATTAATGATTTTAATGAAGTGGTTGTCAATCGGAAATTGAAATTGAGTCATAGAATCTGCTCACCGGATATCCGTGTTATACAATCTGCAACTATTTCTAAATAATCCACAAGAATTTATCTATCAAACTAGCTTTCAGCTCAGTTTGTTACTGCAAAAACGTTCATCAGGCAAGATCAATTACATGCATTATCTAACATAATTTAATGCACAGCATCCTAACCACATATATATTACATATATTACCAAAACAACATAACAGCAAACATTACTCTTCACCATTGTAGCAGCATCTTAATTTATATAACGTCGTACTTCCATTCATTACCGGTACATCCATACTTAGAATTCGCATCACCAGTCTGGAACCCCTGCCATGCTTACCATATAAATCTCCTGGAAACTGTTCAGAAACTTTGCAACAAACCGAATACCAGCCGCCAGGCACCTACTGTACTCTGAATGTCTTGCTTCCCTGGACATGGACACATTGAAGCTCAGACGTCTGGCAACTGACTTGGTAGACACCCACAAGATTATCCACCATATTTCTAACAACAACATTGGGCACCTTTTTCAATTCCATTTGACAAACACTCGTGAACTTGCTTACAAAATCAAAAAACAACACAGTACCGATGAGTTTCGGAGGCATTTTTTAACGCTTAGAATTGTTGAAGCATGGAATAAACTACCCGCATCAGTCGTCAGCTCTCGAGACATTACATCATTCAAAACTTCCATGCTTCCTGAAATGTGCTAACAGTACACCTGATGGCTCTTTTGTCTTGTTTTTTGTTCTTACTTGTAATGCACCTGAGCACTGTATACCACAATTTCTTTCATATATCATAACATCGTTAGGCAAATAAAACCTAACACCATGCACTATGTAAAATATTTTCTTTATTTCATGTTATCATTTTATGTACTTCAAATTTTCACATCATATAATATACACTATTACGTCATATATGTTACAAATGATCTTACATAATAAATCATATATTAGACAATATGCTATATAATCCCATTATATGTTGCACATATATGCCATGGTATATTGCTTGATATGATATCACATATGCCACGATGTCGTATGCTATTATACATGATGGATTACAACAATATCATACACTAAAGTAAATTGCTTTCGAATTTTTACACAATGCCACCATTTGCGAGGGGGCGAGTAGCCGAGTAGATCGACCTCAGTGTTCAGCCAGTACTTTTTTTATCGATCTTGGAAAAAATGCAAGGCAAAGTCGAACTCGGCAATTTTGAACTCAGAACGTAAGACGGATGAAATGCTGTGAAGCATTTTACGCTGCGTACTATAGATACTGCCAACTCGTTGCCTCATACAGTATTAAATTACATAAGGTGACGAACTGGCAGAAGCGGTAGCGCGCCGGGCGAAATGTTTAAGGGCTGCGAGCTGACAAAACTGTTAGCACCTCGGGCAAAATGCTTAGTGGCTTTTCATCTGTTTTTACCTTCTGAGTTCAAATTCCGCCGAGGACGACTTTAGCGTTCAGCCTTCTGGAGTCCATAATATAAGTACCATTTGAACAATGCAGTCGATGTAATCCACTTAACCCCTCCCCCGAGTTTGCTAGCTTTGTGCCAAAATTTAAAATCAGTATTAATACAATAGTTTAGGCGGAGAGCAGGCAGAATCGTAGCACGCTGGCCATAATACTTAGCGGCATGTCGTCTGTCTCTTCGTTTTGAGTCCAAATTCCGCCGAGGTTGACTTTGTCTTTCAACCTTTCGGGGTCGGTAAAATAAGTACCAGTTGAACATTGGGGATAGTGTAATCGACTTACCTCTTCGCCGAAAATTGCTGGCCTTATGGCAAAACTTTGAAAGCCATATTAATACAATAGTCGTAACTGAAGAAACTATGTGCCAATTCCAAGCTAATCCCCACGTTAAATAAAATATCAAATACAATATTATATATTTTTTGAACGTGGTAATGATGATATAACTGAATATCTTTCTTATGTTTCTGAACACATCTTAGCTGTGACTCACTAAAACTTACTTTAACTTTTCAACATAGCGTTCTTTAGCTAGCTTGTCCGGTTGCTGTTTAAGTACATTTAAGCCTCAGATCAAAGAAATATGTTATCAAAGACATAACAAGCTTGCCTATCCTGATTTCAGAAATAGCATATGATCCTTTCATTTAAAAAATAATTCGAGAACTTTCAACATGATGGAGTAATGCTGTGTATTATAAAAATGAAATAAGAAAGCCTATTTAGCGATGACAATCACATAGTATATTTAAACGCATATATAAATATATACAAACGCATGCTTTCATACATAGATACATATACGCAGATATAGATACATAAACGTGTGTGTGTGAGTATGTGTGTGTGTGTGTTGGCCCGAGGCTATAGTAGAGAACTCGGAACCATGTGTTTGTGAAGCAAGCTTCCTACCACACAACCACGCTTTTACACACATCCACACACGCCTGTGTGTGTGTGTGTGTGTGTGTGTGTGTGTTTGTGTCTGTATTTGTCTCCCATCACCGCTTGAGAACCGGTGTTGGTGCGTTTATGTCCTTGTAACATAGCGGTTCGGTAGAATAACTGATAGAATAAGTACTAGTCTTTAAATAAAAATAAACCCTAGTGTCAATTTGTCCGACTAAAACGCGTTTATGATGGTGCTCCAGCATGGTCGCAATCAAATAACCGAAGCAAGTAAAAGATAAATATATACATTACTTTATCAGCCTACGTGGGCAACCTTCGATTTTGTTCAACGTACAGGAGTTTTTTTCCTAATATTTTCATGGTATTATTTCTACATTGTCTACTTCCAGTTAAATCTTTCCGAAGAAAGAATTATTTACATATAATTTCATACATAATGTATGTGTGTATGTATATATGTATATGCATATATGCGTAGGTATATATATGTATCTGCATGTACATATGTATTTGCGTCTGTGTGTATGCATACCACAAGAGTTCGAAATTTTTCGGGAACCTCTATAACAGACAAAAATTATCGAAAGAACATTTACTACCATCCAATTTTAAACGTTAAAAAAAATCGGTTTTTAAATTTTTATTTTCCAAGATATATTTCCAATAAATTTTTATTCCGCATAAATATATGCACCCCCGCACGCACACACACATTCGCGCGCGCACTCTCTCTCTCTCTCTCTCTCTCTCTCTCTCTCTCTCTCTCTCTCTCTCTCTCTCTCTCTCTCTCTCTCTCTCTCTCTCTCTCTCTCTCTCTCATACACACCCACACACAGAAACGACATACACATAAATACTTACAAGTGCTCGACCTCATGAATGCATAGGTACATATTTTTCTCTTTCCCATTTGTCTATCAATCTCTCAGAGACATACGAATAATTTCCATAGTCAATTTTCTAACGACTAATTTTGAAGAAAAAGTAATCTAATTCTGCACATATACATATGTATTTACTACGACATAACTTTAGGAACGCATTATCATATATTTTCTTGTAATCATTAAATAAACTTTATATTTTAATACTTTATCTTTATTCACCACCAACATTCATAATAATCCTCACAAACATATTCTAGTAGCACTATTTACATGTATAGACTTCTGCCGGCTTTTGATTATACAATTAAGTATACATCAATATGGACGCATACCACACGCATTTAACTCTTCGAAATTTTGTTAGAAAATATCAAGATGAATATTTAGCGTGTAATTTTTAATCTTCACACATTTCTCCATATTTTAGCATATCTAGGGCTCACCCAAGCTTTTCATATACATTTACAAGTACATCGTATATACAATCATATCTTTATTAATTTAATTAAATTTAGATTGGATCAATCATCTAGCAAGAAATTAATTCACATTTCATGGCGTATCTATAAAGTGTGTCTAACGTAAGCAAGAGATCAATCTGCGCATGATCAGGTTGTATATGAACAAAGGAAAATTCATGATCAATCCTCAGTTTAATTCCAAAGGTTAACAAGTATTCACTTCCTGAAGACTACTCGAATAAGCAAGACATTGTCTCTTTTCATTCGGTTTCTAAGCGTGATTGTTTTTTTTGTTTTGTTTTTTTGTAATTATAATGTGTGTCACCATATATATACTTGCGTGTGCGTGTGTGTGTGTGTGTATGTGTGTGGTGTATGTATGTATATATGTATATATATATATATTTGTATGTATATATATATATATATATATATAT
>NC_068988.1:67906756-67908429 GCF_001194135.2 Octopus bimaculoides | reverse complement strand
ATATATATATGGAAAAATGCGAGCACGAAAAGTCATGTTCTTAAGATTATAAACCTGGAAAAGTACAGGACAAGTTATTACACCTGTACAAGTTTAGGACAAGCTATTACTTCAAGTAAAGTAAAGAGTAAGAAACTGTTTGCTTAAAATTTTGCAGGAGAGAATGCCAGTTCTTCTAATTTATCACTCTTTACAGTTCTCATCTTTTAAATATATTGTACAAAACTGTTCAGTTAATCTGTAAGTTTGTCTAATTAGTCACTTTTTTCTGTATTTAATTAGCCAAATTCTACTTAAATAAGTATAGTATTACTTGTAAACTATAATAAAATAAGTTTTAATGTTCAAATTTTAATTTTAGCTGCAATATTTTAAGTAAAATGTTTCTTATACTTTATTAGAAGTAATACTTTGTCCTATACTTTTACAGGTGTAATAACTTGTCTTGTACTTTTCGAGATTTATAATCTTAAGAATATGTCTTTTCATGCTCGCATTTTTTCCTGTAATCCATGATTTTCCAGGCATTGATGTTATAAGATAATTAATGTGCCAATTAATAATTTAAGATTTTACCTTATAAAATACTGAAAGGTAATATTTCAATTTTTCCATGTAAGTAATGATAATATTTCAATTTTTTTTCATGTTTAATTTAAGTATATGTTGTGATTGAATTATTTGATATTACCCATCCACACCAAATTAATGGCAGGGGATTTTTACCATGTTGTTGTTTGCACCATGGCTCACCAAAAGTTAAAAACAACAAGACCCACAAAACCATCAGTTACCAGGCTCACGTTAAGTAACCTAATTTTGCAATATTAGGAGGTCACAGGAATTCATTCAAAGAAAAAAAATTCCAATGATTCCGGGATTTGGGAGAACCCCCACCTCATTTTTTCCGAACCAAATTAAGGTACTTGCAGCATATTAGGTCAGGGTACTTGATTCCACGCAAAAAATCTATTTTTTTTTCCTCAGTGAAAATCGTGCTGATGTTAATATTGAAATTGACCATAATGTTGATATTTAGCTCCAGATCAACCCTGACACTGCAACCGTGTCTTCAAAGACATTCCATCCTTCAGCAAACCGTTTTTTAGGGATAACTTAGGACATTTCATACAATGGGAGTGATTTAGGGAGGAGGATACTTTGACTGCTATTTTTAGCGTGTCGAGCGACTAGGTTGAGGCTCTTTCATGGTTTCGATTGCATGATAATATTTTTCACACATATATGTAATGTGTATATATATCATCAGCAGAAGTTAGAGAGTAAATCAAAAGCTGAGTGTTTCGTGTACTGGCACTTATCAAACACGAATTTGTCCATTGTCCCTCTGTAACTTCTGACGAAATAACTTCTAAAATACAAATTTTGTCAAAAACGTTAAGAGTAAACCCTGTTCTATGTGACACATTCTACCAGTACCAATAGTTTCAATGTGTTTAGATAAAAAAAATAATGAATAATCAGTACGTCAAGTTGAATAGATCCGAAATGGATGAAAGTGAAAGTCAACCTCGGCGGAATTTGAACTCAGAACATAAAGACTGACGAAATTCCGATTCTAAAATACAAAATTTCGTAAAAAAAAACGTTAAGAATAAACCCTGATCTATATGACATATTCTACCAGTATCGAAAGTTTGAAAGTGTTTAGT
>NC_068988.1:67904081-67905816 GCF_001194135.2 Octopus bimaculoides | reverse complement strand
ATATATATGTATGTATATTTATATATATGTATATATTTATATATATGTATGTATGTATATATATATATATATATGTATGTATATATGTATATATATGCATATGTATAAATATATGTATATAAGTATATATATATACATATACATATATATGTATATGAGTATATATATATATGTATATGTGTATATATATGTATATATATATATATGTATGTATATATATATATATGTACCTGTACATATATATATATATATATATATATTGCATGTATATATATATATATATATATATATATATATATATATATATATATATAAAAACTTAATTAGAAAATGATTCCTAAGTACCACACAAAGAATGTGAAAATGTAAACATGCATATATGCATGCATACATACATACATGCATAGATACATGCATACCTACATACATACAAGTAAACATGCATGCATACATGCATACATGCAAGCATTCATACATACATACATACATACATACATACATACATACATAAATACATACATACATAGGCAAATCAAAAATAGAAACAGAAACAAGAAAAACAATAAAAGCCAAAATGATGTGCCTAAAGAATGTCTTAGCTTAACGCTCAGAGAAAGTTTCAAGATGGAAGAAAAGAAAGGTTGCGATGTGTTGAATTTGGCTCTTCGTCAGAAAAATGAATGCAAGGAAGAATCTGGAGAGGAGAAAAATGAATAGTCCGAGAAAAGGACCTTTGTCGTTACATGGCTAAAAAATAATTGTCGGAATTGTCAGTGGTCAAACGGGCAATAAAGTAACATCAAAAACTGTATGAAACAAAGATGTACGGTGGACTTAAATATCAAGGAATAAAGGCTATATAAAGAAACTAAAAATTAATAGAACGGACTGACTGATCCACTGCCAGGCATTCGTCTGCTTAGATGCCTATATAATTGAAATCATCCAAGTTTGCAAATCGCGCTTTCTTCGGTAGCAAAAATTTAAAATAAAACGTATTTAAATATATATGATAGCTGAAAGAGATCTAGTAGCTGTTAAATTTGAGGGCGAACTAGTAATTCATCTTTTCCCTTTTATAATTTACTCATTTCAACCATTTAAGTGTAGTTATGGCGGGGCAATGCATGGAAGGTTTGTTTTTTTTTTTGTTTAGTCGAACAAATCGTCCCCAGGATTTATTGCGTTAAGCTTAGTAGTCTCGGTCTGATTTGCCGAACCGCGGAGGTAGTGAGGCGTAAACACACCAGTAAACGTGTATATATATATATATATATATATATACACGTTTACTGGTGTGTTTACGCCTCACTACATATATATGTGTGTGTGTGTGTGTGTGCGTGTGTGTGTATATTGTTGTATTTGGAGATGGTCATGTTGCCAGTTTAGCCAATAAAAACACTGCCAACATGACCATTCCCAAATACAACAATATCTGTTTGAACACACGATTTCACATCAAGAAATTGCAAAACGAATATATTAACGTATATATATATACATTATTTACATTATTTACATTTGTCGGATATTTGTCCTCATCTTGTTTCTGGTTAACACAACGTTTCGGCTGATATACCCTCCAGCCTTCGTCAGGTGTCTTGGGGAAATTTCGAACCTGGGTTCTCATTCCTAAAGATGTTACTATTATTATTATATTATTATTATTATTATTATTATTACTATTATTAATCAGGTCGCTGCCGTGAATCAAACTCGGAACCTTGGGGTT
>NC_068988.1:67896202-67902112 GCF_001194135.2 Octopus bimaculoides | reverse complement strand
TATATATATGCATATATGTTCGATGGGCTTCTTTCAGTTTCCGTCAACAAAATCCACCCACATAACTTTGATCGAACCAAGGTTACAGTAGCAGACACTTGCCTAAAGTGCCATGAAGTGAGACTGAAGAACGAACCATGTTGTCGGAAAGCAGGCTTCTTAGCACACAGACATGCCTGTAGCTATAATTATATAACTAAGAGGCAAAACTTAGAATGATTTAAATATGTAATATTTATTTAAATAATTGTAAGTTTTTTTTCCTTTTCTCACTAAGAAATGTTTAGAGTAAGATTGGCTCCTATTTATAGCCTTTATTTCATAGATGTTAGAATTTTTATTGTAGTAGTTGTTAGTTGTGTTACTCTAGTTGTTGTTATTGGTGGTGGTGGTTGTGGTGGTGCTGGTGGTGGTGGTGATAGCCGTTGTCGTCATGTATATGCACGCGCGAGTGTTTGCGCGTGAAATTATTTGATCCAGGGGAAATTACTCTTCCTCATTGATCATACCATTATGTAACACGTATAGTACCTGCGTGTATGGAGATCGTACAATATATGGATATCGATCTATCCATTACCTGTATTTCTCTCTCTATCTCTCTTTTTCCTCCTCTCTCCCTCCACTCTCTCTTTCTTTCTCTCTTTCTGTTTCTCCCTCCCTCCCGCTCTTTCTATCTATCTATCTGTTCATCTTTCTTATCTTTTACTTGTTCCATTCATCAGACTAACACCATTCTTGGGCACAACTTTGAAGAATTGTTACTCGAAAGAATACATCAGAGTTTTGTATACTACACAGACAAACTATAAATATGTATACATAGGCGCAGGAGTGGCTGTGTGGTAAAAAAAACTTGCTTCCCAACCATATGGTTCCGGGTTCAGTCCCACTGCGTGGCACCTTGAGCAACTGTCTTCTATTATAGCCTCGGACCGACCAAGGCCTTGTGAGTGGATTTGGTAGACGGAAACTAAAAGAGGCACGTCCCGGTCGTGTAAAAATATATGTGTGTGTGTGTGCCTCTGTGTGTGTGTATGTGTGTGCGTGTGTGTATGTGTGTGTGTGTGTTTGTGAGTGTGTGTGTTTGTGTGTATGCGCGCGCGCATTAGTGTGTGTGTGTGCATGTGTGTGTGTGCGTGTGTGTACACACGCACTCAATGAGGTGTCTATTATCATTGCTTGGGTGTCTATTATCAAAATTCCAGTGTCTGGTCCGACTTTCATCTAAGTACTAGTGTTACTCTGTAAGGATCATACGGCCGGTTTCCCGGTTTCTCATGAGTATATATTTTTCTCTGGACGGGACGATGGTTCGTCTGAGGTTAACTTAATCTTTATCAGCTGAATGAACTGAAGCAACCTGAAATGAAATGGTTTGTTCACGAACATAACGCATCGCTCGGTTCAGGAATCGAAACCACATTCGTTTGATAATAAGTCCAGTACCCTAACCACTAAATTCTGCGCCTCCACTCCAAGCAATAAAACGAACCAAATAAACGTGTAACTGAAAAGAATTGTTACTTAAAATAGATTCAGGTATGAGAGAGAGAGAGAGAGACAGACAGACAGACAGACAGACATACAGACAGACAGAGAGAGAGAGAGAGAGAGAAATTGATCAAAGGGAGATCACTTGTTCAGCTTTGTTTGAGAAACTAATTCCTTGTCAATATTTTTTCCCTCTCATCCTTCCATCTCTGCTTTCCTCATGCCACTTCATATTCTACCTATTCTTCTTCCCTATCACTGACGTTTCACAAGGAACTTCTTTGTTTTTTCCCAATACGGATTTGGATTTTCTTTGACTTTTATCATACCATATTCGGGAGATGTTGAATTGGGGCCACAGAATGACAGTGTTCACGGTAACTGGAATCAGTTCAGGTGTGTATAATAACTTGCCTGCCTAATACACCTCCTCGAAAATGTATGGCCCTCGAACGAGCGACTGATACTGTACCGGCTCGGTGACAGGTTACGTTATCGCCAGTGAAGCAAATTTCAGACGCACAGTCGAGCAGGGATAAAATCAGCCTCGGATATAGATTTCGGCGGAAGTAGAAAAACCACAACACTTTTTGTCCCATACTCTAAAGATTTTCAGACCGTCAAATATGGTTGAAATAATAGTCAATGTGATATATTTTGTAATTACTTTAGCTATGTAGTTTTAGATTAAGTTTTAGATGTGATGGTGAGCTTTTCCCTTGCTTATGGTCACTTTCAATCATGTTTATAGTTAGTTTGAAATAACTTATTCCCTACGGATTGTAAAATAACTGTATCGATAATATAATGGTAGTTATCTTCTCTTGTTATAAATGTCTTTCACATGTTTAAAATAGTGTATTTGTATAGAGTAATACTCCATAAAAAGGTAAAACTTATACTTTATGTTAAGTAATGCGCAACTCCTTAATATAGAGTATTTCTGAAAATTATTCGTTTTGAAATCATGAAGAATTAATGCAGTGTCAACATTGATGCATGTTGAGGATACTGGGACATTACTCTACTCAATCCATCACTTCGACTCTCATTGCTGCTCCATCACCATTTCCAAAATCTCTAAAGTCCGCCTTTACACCACTTTGCAGCGTATAATGTGACGGAACTTGATCTTAGAATGTAAAATGTTTAAAGAGAAAACGACGATCTAACAATTCTGAAAACATTAAGTTAGTGTTTTCATTAATATCTCAAAAGGACTAAAAAGCAAAGTTAGCCGCAGCGAGTCTTGCCCTCAGATGCCAAGAGTGAGAACAAATGCGCCAAAACATTCTATCCGACGTCTTAAAGCCACACACCAGTATTGAGTATTGAGTATTGAGGTTAATTACTTTACTAAAATATGGCTAAATATTCTTTGATGGTTTCTCTAATGATAATAACATCTATAACAATAGGTTCCTCTCCAGTTATCAAAGGGAACGTTGTTCTTCTATTAGATCAAAAATATTTGTAAGATATCCCTCCAATCCCAAAATTCTGTTTAAAAAACACAGCACCATTTATTATAAGTCATTTCAATCAAATGTGACCTGGTATGAAACAACATCACCAACAACATGCTACATAAACTGGCAATTTATAGTTTTGTAGCTTAAATGTATTCCATATATTTTACAACTCATACATTCTTGAATAGCTCATTATTTGTTTGTCGGCTCCGTGTTTACAATCTCATGAGACTGGGGCTTGGTCTGTTTCCGTGGTGTTTACGGGATTGAGAATACAGGACGCTCCCCAATCCCATCAGAAAAAGATACTGTCCGTTGAAGGTTTGGGGCCCAATGAGTGATCGTAAGCCCTATTTTATCATAAACTAGTCGTCTTTGGCTTGAGAAACAGAATACCCAGACTACTGCATTTTATCGCCACTGCTGCTGTTTATGGTTTAGAACATTGGAAGATATATTGTTTCAGTGACCGCTATCACAGTCTTAGACACAAATACCAGGAATTAAGGGATGTTTGAGACTTACGTCTATGAGAAAGAGAAGAAGACAAGGAGGAAGTGAGACAGGGAGCCAGAGAAAGAGAGGGAGTGTGAGAACGAGAGAGAGAGAGACAGAGAGAGAGAGAGGGTGAGAGAGAGAGAGGGAGAGAGAGAGAGAGAGAGAGTAATGTAGACGACGTTAGAGTGGGGCGGAATGAAGGGTGCAGTAACATTAGATATGTATATAAACTCCCTATCATTCTCTCTCTATCTCTCTCTCTAGCTATCTATCTGCGTGTGTTTGTATATATATATATATATGTACGCACACACACAAACTTTCTCTCTCTCTCTCTCTCTCTCACACACACACACACACACACACACTCACACACACACACACACACACACACACACATACACACACACACACACAGATAATGGTGCCAACTAGTAAATAAACACGTTTGACTTGATATATAAAATATACACAGATATGTACATGTAAGTTTATAGATGAATATACAAGGACAGACGAACGAAAATCATCCATCAGATGAACATCTCATGTTTAAGTAAATAAATATTTATATATTTACCGAAAACGCTTAGTGAAATCAGGGCAGAGGCAAACAAACGCACGAGCGAGCGCGCACACAATACACACACACATTCACACACACACTCATTCATTCGCAACGGAACAATACGTTAAGTAAGCAACTTTACGTTTATCAGCCAGGCTATCATTTTACTAATTGCTCAATTAAAGCTTCACATAGATGTTACGCTACAATAAGAGAAATCCTTATCTCTTCCTCTTACCACACAATTATATTCCTTAAAGGAGGTGATGAGCAAAATAAGCCAGATAATGCATAACAATAGTCGCAAATGTAAATATGTGAACGTAGCATTCATTCAGGGGAGACAACTCTAAAAAGAATGCGAGAGTTATTTACCTTTAAACGTGTTTCTGTAAGACCCAATATTTTTGTATTTTTGTTTTTCTACTGCCTACTTAATTTTAATGAATTTGGCTTATGCAATATCTGTAAAGGAACATGATAAATGCAACGATTAGAACGGTGATCAGGATGATTAATATGTCCTAGCAGTTTGAAAATTAGACACAGGAACACAGAAAATTACTCATTCAAACTGAAACGTGCCTACATTTATATTGTAAGCATATTTATATCATTTTTTTTTTTTTGAGTGTTTGTGTGTTTGTAGATGAATGGATGGATATGAACGTATGTATATGCTTTAATCTTACTTTTTGTCCCGCCACTCCACTGTTTGATAGCTACTGTGGTTTTGCTCACGTCCCCATAGCTTAGCGGTTCGGCAAAACTGACTCCCCCCCCCAAAAAAAAAAAACCGTGGGTGAGTGGAAACTCAGTCCTGAGGAAGTTTTGTATTACAAAATCTTCCGACGCGATGCTCCTGCATGGCTGTAATCGATTGATGGAAAGAAGTGAAAGATTCCAGATACCTGGATCTATAATTATATGCACATATGTATATGCGTACGATATATATGTAATACACATACACACACATATAGAAAGAGTGAGAAGAGAGAGAAAGTGAGAGGAACCAAACAGACTGTTAAGGATGCACAGGATGGGTGGGAAGTAAGTAGGCATTAAGAATTGGTCCTAAAATCCATATTGTTTTTATGAATTTATTGAAAGAAATGACACATGTTCCGGTGATGTCAATCAGTCTCCTCAAACGGCCAGAGATGGAATGAACAACCCTCTGAAGGACGTCGTCTTTAATATCATTGAGAACCTCCTAAATGTGTGTCACCAGCTCCTCCCTTCCAGTTTGCAAGGTTTTGTCTTGCACATCTACATTATGTAACTCCACAGGTAAAAATCACATGGGGTGAGACTGGCCTTCTGAACTTCTGCGGTCACAGTCTTCAAGTTTTACCTCCTGAACATAATGGGGTTTCCACAGACGAAAATTCAATTCTTTATGCTACACCATACATAGTATGTGTCTTATTTATACACCTTCAGAAAATGCTACACGTTTATTTTTGCGGGTTGCGATTAAACATTTGCTGCATTGATGCCACGTTCTCTGCTGATCGGCAAGCGGTTGCACAACCACTTTCCTGCATCGTTCACAGAGCCACTGGTCATCAGCATCGCATTACAAATTTTTATTGTCTCCGACGTAGTGTTGCATGCTTATCTTTCAATGCACGCCACCGTCTCTGAACCAAACAATGGAATTCCACAGTTCATAGATTGCTGCTATCTTAGCTCGCTCCTGAACAGTCAAGCGGCAGGCCATCTGGAAAATAAGAAATAAGGAAATAAGGAATAAGAAATAAGAAAATAAGAAATCGCCATTAGTTTTGTCTGCTTAATATGCCTAGTCACTTTCTCTCTCCCCGCTTCTCTCTCTTTCTCTCTCTCTCTCTCTCTCTCTCTCTCTCTCTCTCT
>NC_068988.1:67887700-67890991 GCF_001194135.2 Octopus bimaculoides | reverse complement strand
AATATATATATACGTACACTCGGCGTCGAATAGGGAGCTTACTTTAGATATATTTTGCAGCAAGTTTGGCGTATAAACAAAGCACATATACCACGTAAGTGCGACCGATAATATTTACACACACACACACACACACACACACACACACACACACACATACACACACATGTATATATCACCTTGTAATCGGGTATACACTTTGTAGTATGCCCCTTAAAACTCATTGACAGTTTTCGGTGCTACAACAGTACGGAGGTATATGCCACTAGATTTACTTTAAAAATTCATGTGGCTCCGTAGATTGGAGATCTTTATTCTGCGTCTCATAGGGATTCTCCTCTCTCGAGAATGATAGTTTTCTATGTAATTACTCTCTTCTTTTGAGCAAATTTAATGCATTCATTGACATGAATTCTTTAAGTCTCATATCAGTGTCCTGCACAGAGAGACTTTGAAGCGAATACTACTTTAGTATCTGTTTTTCAATTAACTTCCAGACAATCTTGTAGAGTGGACAGAGTTTGGATTGCACCTATATAAAATACATTACCAATTTATCTTGGACCATACATTGTTAGTTCAATGATGTTGTGGTCCGAGATGTTAGTGAATAAGTTCCACATTGTTGGTCAAACAGAAGTTTAATACGTCGATGTTTCTGACTGGAGACAGTATGGTTTGCCCATGAACTGTGTTTTCATGAGATCAAGTAGAGATTCTGTTCTGCCACAGCCTTTGGTAGACGGAAACTGAAAGAAGCCCATCGCATATATTTCACTTTCCCGAGGGTGAGACTATCAAGTCATCCCAGAAGTTCTGTCTGGTTTTACCTTTTTTAAAATTAAATGAAATTTAATAGCATTTTAGAATGTCTAATGGAATTTAAAATTATTTCTATGAATTTGTGTACATTTAAGCACATAATGCTTTATGAGAACAACAACGGAAACTCTGCAACCGAAGCGACTTGAAGCGTACACTCAGTTTATGGGAAAGAATGCTTCAATGAAAGAACTTCCAGAAGATAGTTTGCAAAAAGACCTTGCAGAAGATGGTTTGCAAAATTCAGAAGTAGAGATGAAGATCAAACAGGACGCCCAGTTGAGTTTGATGATAAGCTCCTTGAGGCATTACTTGAAGAAAATCCTGCATTATCAGTTGAATAATTGGTAATAAAGATTACTTCAAACCATAGAACTGTTCATCGCCATCTTCAATTACATGGAAAGGTTCCTAAACTTGGAAAATAGGTGACTCATGAATTGACATCTACCCTTCTCTCCATTCTTGCGAACTCATTTTACCCTATTTGGATAGAATTGTGACTGGATCT
This sequence comes from Octopus bimaculoides, assembly GCF_001194135.2. NCBI lineage: Eukaryota > Metazoa > Mollusca > Cephalopoda > Octopoda > Octopodidae > Octopus > Octopus bimaculoides. Next base: position 67,889,658 of record NC_068988.1, on the reverse strand, counting down.
TCTATCGAAATGTGAAACGACGTAAACAGTGGCTTGGTAAAAGGGAAAAGGCTCAACCACAACCCAGAAGGCAACTTCATGGAAAAAGGTTCTTCTCTCTATCTGGTGGGATTGCAAAGGAGTAATTCATTTTGAATTGTTACCATCAAATGCAACAATCAATACTCAAGTCTACTGTCTGCAATCAGAGCGTTTGAACTAAGCTTTGAAGAGAAAAAGACCCGCTTTAGTGAATCGAAAAGGAATGATGTTTCATCAGGACAATGCACGACCCCACTCTGCAAAGATCACATCACAGAAGATCAAAGAGCTTGGTTGGGAAACAATTCATCATCTACCTTATTCTCGCAGCCTTGCTCCCTCAGACTAGTATTTGTTTCGTAGTTTACAGAATCATTTGGGGACATAACTTTCGCAAGCCAGGAGGAGGTCGAAACTGACATTTGGGAGTTCTTCGGTTTGAGACCAAAATAGTTTTACATTGATGGGATTAAAAAGCTTGTAAATAGATGGAAGGAAGTCATAGATAATCAGGGAAAGTACATTGATGATTAAATTTCAATTAAATATAATATTTGATCACTTGTTTTCTTTATTCAAAATTCATGTAGGATGAGCTGATAATACACCTCCTTGTTGTTCATACACCTGTCTTCATCTTGTGTTTTTCTATAAATTTCGATTATATATATAATATGTCTTTTCGTTCAATGTATAATCGCCGTCTCTGGCATTTCATATTTCTCACCGATAAACTAGTTTTCAAATTACTCAGGCAAAAAAAAGTTTGGTTCTTTAGAAGAGAAAAAGGTTTGGAATGTCATTTCCACATTGTCTTTGCTTCTCAATGATCTACCATTGATAAAATACTCAAGTAAATGGAATAAATGAGAAATAGTCTACACCAACAATAAAGGTACGAAGCTCAGGCTATTGTCAAATAAAAATTCGTTTCCAACACCCAAGCCTGATCTACACTCAAGAAAGTTTTTGTTGTGCGTTTGTTGGAATACCATAGATGCCGTATCTTCAAATAATTGCAGCACGGTAAAGCAGAACATTATCAGAAACTTGAAAAGGTCTATCAAGTTTTCCTTAAACAACAACCAGCTTTAATCAAATGAAATGCAGTCATCCTGCAGCATGAAAACGCAATACTTCATTTAACGAAAATAACCCAAGAAAAAAGATAAATTCCTTAGGTTTTGATACTCTATATCACCTCCCTACTTACGAGGACTAATCCCATCAGATCTTCACATATTCAGGTGACCTGAATAATTTGAAAGCATTTAGAAGTAGAGACGATGTCAAAGCGACGCTCCAAACAATCGTTTTATCCCGAAGCATTAGAAAATTTGTATCAATATGGGAAAATGTCATTGCTAACAAAGTTTATTATATTTTGAATAAATAAACTTTTGCTGATTTGGACTCATTATATGAAATGAGATTCCTTTGCGGTACGCCTAATGTGTGTGTGTATGTGTGTGTATATATATATATATATATATAAATCGAGAGAGAGACAAGAAGAGCTGGATATACGAAGGGCGAGAGTACACATACATTTGTATACGTTTTGTCGTATAGGTTGTGTGTGTATGCAAGCTTTGAGAACCAGGTAAAACAGAAATGTGTAGGATAGAAAGATATGAACCATAGAAATCTCTAGTCCACCAATGTAATCAGGAATAGTTAAGAAATATTTCAACAAGGAAAAGAATGCTATAAGCAAGAAGGTTAAGAGAGATAGGAAGACAGAGAGAAAGACAGAGTTGGGAAGAATTCCAATAGCTGAAGACTGCAATACGTGTGTGTGTGTGTGTGTGTGTGTGTGTGTGTGTGTGTGTGTGTATGTATTTGTATGCATAAACACACATATGTATACACACACACATATACGTATACATACACACACACATACTCACACACACACACACACACACACATGTATA
>NC_068988.1:67885289-67887361 GCF_001194135.2 Octopus bimaculoides | reverse complement strand
AAAGGCTATTTCTTCAACATGTTATTTTCAGGTGCTTCAGGTTATCTTTCTGTGTTGTAGTTCGCTAAATTATGGAAGATTCTTTTAGCTTTGAAACTTTAAAGGTAATTCCTCGAGCGACAGATAAGAAAGCGGTGGTTAATGTAATTTATATGGAGATTAGTATAAATCATGAGTAATGGGAAGCTGGTTATGAAGTAGAAGAAGGTAAACTCTCGTAATAAATTCCTTGCTATATTTAGATCGGTAGTTTTATTTTCTTCTATATGAATTCATATCCTGCCGATGTGAGCTATGTTTCTATTCCTGTGAGGTGCAAAATCTTATTTCCGATCTCAGTGTCTTTGTGACAAAATTGGAAATCATTATTCGTCACTTTATGTAAGTTCTTGTTATTAAATATGCCGTCAACCTATTCTTTATAGAATTATTTGTTTTATGTCATATTATATGATGTGTACTGTGGTTAATTGCAGGTTTTCAGTGGACCACTCACTGGCTGTTGGTACCAATAATGATTCTACCGGAACAAATATGACAATGGACTAAGATAAAATACGCCACCTAATCAATTTCCCCGCCGAATCCACAGTTATGTTGGATTCTATGTCAATCTCAACATTTTGTTTTCTGTTCATCATCATTACTACTTCATGCTTTTACTACTCGTTTACGCTGGTAATATCATGCGTTTACTTCTTATTTGTCTATATTAGCACAATTGTATATGTGCTTTCGGATGTTTTCTAAAGAGAGAGAGAGAGAGAGAGAGAGAGAGAGAGAGTTTGCACTAAACAAAACTCTAAGAGCCATTTCATAATGTATTAAGCTCTTCTGTTGCTAACAAATTCTGTAAGAATGTTGGAAAACTTTCATCTTCAGTAGGAGTATCTGGGTCACAACTGTTTTGTCCATTAGCCTTCCGTTTTGCCTTTGCTGACAGAATGGCTTCCTCTGTGCTCATTTGCTATGGTTGTCTCTCTAGAGTTTTTTTTTTTTTTTAGTATTCTAAACCAAATTTCTGCAAGAAACACTGCAATGATATTTCAGGTAAACTGCATCAGGCGACTTCAATGAGGAAATAGGGTTTTTACCAATCCTCTGATAAGGTTCTCGACAACTAAGTCCAGGCCTTCAGCTAATGCCATTCACTATCTACTGTTGACGGCAAATTCAACCATGGTTTCCTCAGAAACACGCTGGTCTTCTTGTTCTCCAGATACGTTCAACAAATAGGTTCTGGATGCTCTAGTTAAACATCGTTCCCTTGTTTTGCTCCAATTAAGTAGCTGTTTTGAAATACTTAAGATACGTTTTTTAATGTCTGGTATTTTTACGTCGTTGTTGTTAATCTTTGCACATAAATTTACCCAAAAGAACCTTCATGCCACTTTCAGTCTTAAATATTCAATCACAGATTTTCAATCATCTCCCTGGTTAACCCACCTAGCTTCTTGCATCCAATTTCGTAACGCCAATATCGTTGTTCAAAGAAATTGGACGTTTAACCCGAACCGCATGGCAAAGGTTATTGTTCAAACTCATTTTATGATAACAGACAACTAACATATCTATCAATCTAGCTTTCAGTTTTTCTTCACACACAAACATGAGTCAAAAATTGCTCAACGTCTTGCCTAATGGGGGCCCAGGAGCAGATAAACCGCATTTTTTAAGCACTTTCGCAGCGTTAAGGATCGTAACTTGAAGTGTATCCTGACGCTTTCTCCCAAATCTGCAATAAACATTAATCAGGCTCCTCAAATTGCTGTTGACTAAAAAAACATCCGACGCCGACTATGGGACCCATAAAATGCAGATTAATCAGATTTGAGTATACTGTACTGGGCGTTATCTTTGTTTTAGTCCATTTTCCGGCGATAAATATTGACATTACTTATGCATTATAAGTGGCGTATAAGATTTCATGAAAACATTTTTGTCCAATTTGGCAGAGGAAATGATAAGAACATAAAATCTTTTGTCGGCGCCCCGTTGTTTTTTATATTACCATCCCGCGCACCACCAGGCCATGTTTGTGTGTGTGTGTGTGTGTGTGTGTGTGTGTGTGT
>NC_068988.1:67883689-67884466 GCF_001194135.2 Octopus bimaculoides | reverse complement strand
TATATATATATATATATATATATATATATACATGTACATAAGTGTATATATATATATATATATATATATATATATATATATATATACATGTACATAAATAGATATATATGTGTATATACATACATATTTACGAATATAAGTATGAATGTATGTATGACTGCATGTGTGTATTATGTATGTATGGATTTATTTGCATGTATTCATTAGCCTTTCATTTATTTATTGCACATTAAATCGATTTGTATCAATATTAAATCTTGTCAAATCCACTCCATATTGTTACTAATATTGAATAAAAAGTTTGACAAGTTTTCAGAGACGGCAATCCCAGCTGCATCCATGCTCGAAAAGCTACTAGAGACATGAAAAGGAGAGAGATAATCAATCTCATTTCAAGTGAAATCCATTAGTTTATAGATTACGTTTTAAATGGTTTTATTTAAAGATTAAAAAAAAATGTTCATAAGTTTGCATTTGCATAGGTATCAAGTCACTGGTAGACTCGCTACCCATACACATACAACACAACGTAATGATTGATGTTTTATGGGAGCAAATAAGACATCGACAGACTTTCAATTATGTGTGTGTATACAAATATATGTTCTGTTGTGTTTATAATTATATAAATCCTTCCCTTTGAAAAGTTTTGTATATTTTTACTATTCCACGTGCAGACTCTATTTATAATGAGTGAGTTGGTTTGATCTCTTTTGAAAATCCAAGCTTATCCAGACTGTCACTTAGGCAGCCAAGCGTACGAAAGGTATATATATA
>NC_068988.1:67882048-67883321 GCF_001194135.2 Octopus bimaculoides | reverse complement strand
TATATACATATAATATGGATATATATATATATATAATATGGATATAGAAGCAGGCGGTTTCAAAGCAGTTGTCTATAGTTACCCCCTTTCTCTTTGCTTTTCATGAGCAGCACAGTTGACCTCTATGACGGTACATACCTTTTCTTCTCTCTCCTAAACAGTAACATTCGGCCTGTTATGCTTGACAGGTGTTTTGATTGGAATGTTCCACCAGAATTCCCTGTGTTGATGTTTATGTCAGTATTTACTTCTGGACAGTCTTTTTTCCAGATGGCATTGTATATCGTTCTTGAGACAACATCATGTCGCATAGCGAAGTAGTAACTTAACATTCTGGTAAAGCTGCTTATCACATGTGTGATGTCTTACACAGAAATATGACAATCGATATTTTCGCTTCTATCTTGAAACTAAAAGGCCTTCATCGTCTCTTTTGTTTATCAAGTATTTAGTAGCAATGTCCTGCTCTTGAATTGCAAATGCACAGCCTTAGAAGTATGATGGGATGTATCGGTTGCAAGTCCAGTATAAGTTTTGCTTAATGTCAATACTACTGTCCTCTTGAAGACTTCGAGGAACGTACCCATGCATGGACATGCTTTTCTGTGCTGAGCGTTTCGCATCCAGGTCTTTGAGGTCCGACTGTTTTGGTCTTATATGGAAGGTCAGTAGGAAGACAGTGCTTCTTGAGGAGCAAGTTGCCAACTCGTAAGAAACTGTTCTGTTAATTTTGAGAACTGAGTTACAGTATTTAGTATTGCTGTATAAGAGAGATGTTACGGCATGTATGTTTGCCATCATTTAATTTTATTTAACGAATTCTTGCCAATAGAGAAAAAGCCAGTTTCTAATCTAGATTCAAGGCTCCTTCGTTCAAATTTCACCAACAACAACAGGGTATGTTTGCGTGTATGTGTGTATGTGTGTATGTATGCAGTAGTTGTTGTCAGTGCATGTATGTTTTGTTTTATCTATATATTCTTATGCATATAGTTGCATGCCCAGACATGAGCATATATACTTAAATGGTAGACTTCTGGAAATTTTAGAAATTTTTTACAATTTTAGTGATGAGTTGAATCTGTAGTCTCCGAAACAGATTTCTCTTTTATGGTTTTGAGAAGCCTAATTTCTTAAGACTGGTGCTCAGGCAGTTTGTTACATATCCCAGTGCCACAATAATTACAGGTATAAACCTGAACTTGTATGTATGTATGTATTATCTCTCTCTCTCTCTCTCTCTCTCTCTCTCTCTCTCTCTCTCTCTCTCTCT
>NC_068988.1:67877015-67881387 GCF_001194135.2 Octopus bimaculoides | reverse complement strand
TATATACATATATATATACATATATGTATATATGCATATATATATATACATACATGCATATATATATATATATATATATACTTATTTACGTATACACTGAGCAGAACAAATACACATGTCATTGTCTCGGAGATTGATTAATAGTGTTCAAGTACTAATACTTCATTGAAAAGTGTCACCGAATATAAATATTTTATTTTATGTGATAAATAATCAAATCCTAATGGTAGTTGGCTGCATGCAAGATATTATGCGTTAGCATTTTTAAAGAATCGTCCGTGTCTCAATTGTTTTTCTACGATGATTCGTGTAGTGAATTTCTACAGTAATAGTCGTCGTCCCCAATTAATATAAATTATATTAAATAAGAGAGTTTGCATATGATGACTTAATATTAGATATTAAGGAATAAAGAGTTGTAAAGATTCAAGATTTTTCATTCGTAGGTGTTCTTTTAGTATATTGTAAAGGAATTTATTTCTTTGTTTGGGAGAAACGAAATTATATAGCGTTTGTTTTTATTTTCCATATGGCAACTTAACGGTGAAGCGTTTTTCTCTGTATTTTATTAAAGCTATCTCGCATATTATAAGTTGATATGTGAGCTGTCAATTACTTCTGTAATAAGTATCCAGCGAAATTTTGTAAAGGTCATTTATGTAAATAATTGGCAATTTAAAGGTTAAACGTTTCAGAAATTAAAATTAGCTATTTAGATTTAAAATGCAGAACTGAAAATATGAAAATTAAAGTTCAGATAACGCATTCCAATAAAATATAATGATGGCATGAAGTTAAGGCATGAAAATAGAAAATTAAGAGAAGCAGGTTATATTTTATGTTTTATCGGCAAAACATTACAAAAGTAACTGAGAGGTGAGAATTTTGTGGGTGGCATGTATCGAATTGACTCAAACACTAGAGTAGGTTCCTTACAGGGAAAGTGCAATTAGGATCTTAAGATTCAGAGGAAATTAGAAAGTTAGAATGGTCGAACTTCTCTTTAAACAGAGTAGGTTTCCTAGAAAATTAAACAGAGACGCACAAACATGGGAAAAGGAATTTATTTTACATGTTTATATCATTCTGAGTGTTCTGTGGTGTACATGCACAAAAACAAAAGTGAGCACGCAATTTTAACTGTACAACCATAGTTTCCAATTTCTAATAGAACGTTTCCGATGCTGAAGTCAGATTACTGTGGCAGTTTTGATATAAGTGGTAACACTCTTAGACGTTCAGAAATGTTTACTGCTTGATTTAAAGAGCTGAGTGGTGTACGATGACCATTTGTCACACGTTAGACAACTTTACGATAATTTCTTCAAAATCAATACTGCCATAACCACACGAAAAGTAGTAGTAGTAGTAGTAGTAGTAGTAGTAGTAGTAGTAGTAGTAGTAGTTGCAGATTTTGAGGGGAGGCGTTGAGTCGATGACACGACTTCAGTACTTGAGTGGTAGATATTTTATCGGCCCTGAATGGATAACATGCGAAGTCTGCCTCAACTGAATTTTAAGTATTTTGTCCGGCGTGCAAACCAATTTCATCAAAGTAGAGTGTTTTAAAGTAACCAAAAGAATCTTTTCGCCCAGCTTGACGGCAGAGAAAGAACGGAAGCAATTATTCCGGGCACCAGTGAGAACAAGAAATTTCGTGAAAGAATTTGGGATGAGAGTAAAGGGCAAATCCTGATGTGGCACAAAAATGATTGAAAAATTACTTAAAGACAAGAATCAACAGGATAATGTAGTATTAACCCAGAATAAATTGCAAAATCAACAATGCAGTCTCCAAAATTTGATAGCACTATGACCCGATGGGGTTCTGGGCTACTGGCTAAAGACTATCAAGTCAGTCATACCTGTGCTCAATGCATTATTAAATGAGAAGATTGAGTGATGTAGCATGCCGAATTGCCTGGCTACAGGAAGGACAACATTAATTGACAAAAGATTAGGCAAAAAGGAAATAAGATTTCAAATTTCAGACCCACTACTTGTCTTCTGTTAATGTGTAAATTATTAACGGGAATGCTATCAGAGGAGTTGTATGAACATCTTGAAAAGACAGGTGCGAGAAAGTGTACGAGCACGAAACACCAGCTGCTAATTGATGAAATCTATCTAAAATCTAAAATCACAGGAGTAAACAAATAAATCTGACTGTGTGTTATTATAAGGTAGCGAGTTGGTAGAATCGTTAGCACGCCGGGGAAAGAGGCAGAAAGAGGGCAGAAAAAAAAAAGGCAGCAAGCTGGCAGAACCGTTAGCACACCGGACAAAATGCTTTGCGGATTTCGTCCGTCTTTAAATTCAGTCGAGTTAAATTTTGCCGAGGCCAACTTTGCCTTTCATCTTTTTGTGGTCGAAAACATATGTACGAATTGAACACTGGGATCGGTGCAATTGACTTCTTCCGAAATTGCTGGCCTGGCACCAAAACTAGAAACCAATAATAATACTACTATCAATATTACTATTATTAATAGTCATATTAATAATGGCTTCAAATTTTGGATCATTGCTATCAGTTGCTGAGGGAAGGGAGAAGTCGATTACATCGATGCCATTCTTTATACGATACTTATTTTATTTGCCGAAAAAGTGTGAAAGGTAAAATCGAACTCGGCGATGCTTGCCTACGATTCTGTCAGCTACGTGTTTTTATAGTTATATTAATGATGTTGTTGGCATTCCGTCGCTTACGACGTCAGGGGTTTCAGTTGATCCAATCAACGGAACAGCCTGCTCGTGAAATTAACTTGCACGTGGCTGAGCACTCCACAGACACGTGCACCCTTAACATAGTTCTCGGGGATATTCAGCGTGACACGGTGTGACAAGGCTGACCCTTTGAATTACAGGCACAACAGAAACAGGAAGTAAGAGTGAGAGAAAGTTGTGGTGAAAGAGTACAGCAGGGTTCGCCACCAGCCCCTCCCAGAGCCTCGTAGAGCTTTAGGTGTTTTCGCTCAATAAACACTCACAATGCTCGGTCTGGGAATCGAAACCGCGATCTTATGACCGCGAGTCTGCTGTTCTAACCACTGGGCCATTGCGCCTCCATATTAACGATAACACCAGGAAATAATATTATTTATTTTTAAGTAAATAATTTTATTTTCGAGTCGGGCTGAGTAGAATCAATCACATTCAGTCACGGTTGTGAGCGTTTTTGTTAAATTTAGTCAACGGTTTAACGCATATACTTGACCTTACTCAGAGTCGGTTATAAACCGCACAACGAATTTTTAGACACATTTTCTGCAAAATGTTTCTTATTTACTATCAGATATTACGTATAATATGAGTATGTGCATATCTATGTGTTAAAACAATAATGGAAAACCTTGTTTTAATACATCTTCGATGTCAGTCTCAATTAGATTTATGATAATACTCTCAATGCGCGGACGTGAAAGCATTATTTTCAACCATGTACCCATTATACGTTGTTTTCAGCATATGTACATCTATTCTGTGGACATTGTAATTAGATTTAAACTCTGTATTGCTATGGTACTGACCTTATTATTCAATTTGGGCTCCAATCAAAAAACTTACATTTACTTACATGCATCAAAATAGAATGCATTCATCTTTGTTTCCGTTGTTTCTATAACCTTTCACGGTGGAACTTAATTAGTCAAATCCTGATCGATATTACACAACTACTCTGTTAACGTACATGAAGCATATTGTATTAGCAAAAGATAATAGAAATATAAGAAATTAGCCAAGTATCATTCAAGTGAGCAGGTACATTACGAAAACAATTTCAACGCCTTTATGTTCCAAAATCTAAATGAGACAATCTACACAACATATAAATAATTTTCGAGAAATTCTCTTGTTTGCTTATGAATGTAAGAATTGATATCCGACGTGATACATGAGACCTACAAATTTTAGAAATCCAATTCTCTCAGAAGATGCCGCAACAATGGATAGGTTTTCAAATTACAATTACATCAATAATTATTGTTCTGTATCTTGATAATAATAAAAAAAGGCGAGATACAACTTTCTATTTCCTATTAATATACCCCTTCCTAGACACGTATATTCAAATACGAATGTTCATAGCAACGTCGTACATACACGCACGTACACTCATACACACATTTGTATATGGATAAACATATAAAAATATAATCGTATGAATATGTCAACACACACACACACACACACACACAAACACACACACATATACATGTATATATATATATATATATATACATTAGAAATGCAGAGACGCCTATAATAGGACATCTACTCGCTAGAAATAGCAGCAAAAATACTACATACCACAAAAGTTTTGTGGTATGTAGTATTTTTGCTGCTATTTCTAGCGAGTAGATGTCCTATT